>NC_142536.1:14983750-15293125 GCF_056151865.1 Erythranthe guttata | reverse complement strand
GATGCAAGCTAAGATGTATAGATGGCCTTTTACGTTGTTATGTTGTGGATAGTTCAGTTTTGATTATGTTAACTAAGTTATTAAATCTAATTACTTTTAAGCTCAACATGAAAGACATAGTTAATGATTTTGTTCCTGGTTCAATTTTTCAATCTATGGTATTAGTTGATTATTCAATTCATTTTTAAAATTATTCAACAGTAAAGTTATTTGTTTTTTTTTTTTTTTGTGTGTGTAGTACACTTAGTAATGTTCCACTGATGAATGATTATAACAGAATTTTGATCATACAATACATTAAACGTTTGTTTATATATTCTTACAATATCAAAACAATGCAATTTGTTGTCCCGTGCATCGCACGAGTACAATTACTAGTAAGAATAAATGGTAAATGACAAATAGGTAAATGGCAACAGCATTTAATTAAGAAAATGAAATTCAACTTTTTTTTATTGCAAATAAATCCACCTCATTCAAACTTATTTATAAATAAGGAAAACTCCTTGGAACCCTAATTCAACTCCAATTTCATGATTTACACATCTAATTTAGCTAAATTTCACCAAGTAATCAATTTTAACCGCCATCGCCGGTCTCCAACATTGATTTTGATTTTTTTTTTCCGGCAGATCAGCCGTCGTTGACCGTCAGTCTCCGCCGTTGACTGTTTTTTTTCCTAAAAGAAAGTATTTTCATTGATGTTACTGTCTCAAACAGTATTATTGCAGACCAAGACAGTAATTTAACTGTGTGAGAAATTAATTTAACTGTCGGAGAAGGTATTATTACTGTCTGAGACAGTAATTTTACTGTATTAATTATTTTTATCATCTTGACCTGCAATTTGCTGTCTTCGACCGTAATTATTGTTCTCCGACCGTAATATTACTGTCTCCAACCGTAATATTACTATTTGGGACAATAATATTAGTAATATTACTGTTTTCGCATTCAATATTACTATCTCATGAAATAATTTTATAGTTAACACAAAACTTTAGAGAGAAAAAAAAGTTTCAAAATAGAAAAAAAAAAGTCAACGTTAGAGACCGGCGATCAACTGCGGTTAACCAACCGGAAATAAATTTCAGAAAAAATAAAATAAAATAAAAAGTCAATGCTGGAAAACCGCGCGGTCAACCTCAGAATCTGGACGAAAAAAACACAATATCAGAAAAAAGAATATATTTTCTAAAAAATATAATTCAAAAAATTATGAAAATGGGAGTTAATGTTATATATTTGTTCAAATTTGGTGTCAATGTACAATATTGATGAAGTTATAGTATAATTGATAAAAATTATATTATGAGGGGTATTTTAGACAGAAGACACAGGGATAAATTTATTTACGAGACTGTTGGTATATTTGTTATTTGACCAAAATTAAATTTGCTATGTTGTTTTTCTTTTTTTGAGAAAATTTTGCTGTGTTGTTGACATAATAAAAAGTAATTTAACAATTTCAAATTTTTATTTAAAATAAAAGGTTTCGTGTCGAAATCGACCAAACTTAAATTCTCATCCTGCGTCACATAATTTGGCAGTAAAGGGCTTGCCCGACCCGACCCGTGAAAAAACAAATAAATAATCCCAATTTTGTCTTGTTGTCCAGGTGTCTAATGCACAATAAACAGCCACATGGTGTACCACATGCATTACATGTGGTACATAAAGACAATGGGGTTTGTGGAAGGCCCAATGGGCCTTCAATTTTGACATTAGGGGAAAAAGAAAATTTAATTATTCACTTAACTCAAGGATGATTATGCTGGCAAATTGATGAACTTGTCTTGTAGTTTCATTGTCTATTCTGCCTGTCACAATATATATATATATATATATATATATATATATATTGAAATTAAATAAAATGATCTCAATTTTACAAAAGCTATCCAATTTTCAAAATGATGATGTGTATAAAAAATAATAGAACTCTTATTTAAAAATAAAATGTGTAGAGTTAATGCTAGTGATTGGGGTGGCTAGCATTGATGTGAAAACTGTAGAAGCATTAGTGTTAATTAGATTAATAATTTAATTTAAAAGTAATAATTTCTAACAATAAACTTATATGGCCGTACACATCACAAACACCGAATATTCGACCACCAACCTCTCACCAAACACCACTATGTAAGAGGCTTATCACTAGGCTAAAGTGCATAGTTTGTCATAACATAGAGTGTGATGGTCTTTGAGGTAAGGAACTCAATTTTTTTAAGTTAATTTTTTTTCCAAAACAATACAAACTTTCCTATATTAGAGGATATCTTCATGCCTGCATGGGCGTGGCTCAACTGATTATCGGAATGGTAAGTTGGTGTAAGATTTTAGAATCCAGTACTGACAGCCGATAGTGTGGTAATTTCAACTATAATGAGAGTTGATTTCTTGTGGACATCAGACCTACGTCCGCAATAAGACCGTTGAGTCACTATCATTGTAATTGAGCCTACTATTGTACGTGTTGTAGATATATTTTGTTTTTCAGTGAATTTCTATATCTTTAAAAGATTTTGGCAATTTACATTGTGATTTTTCTTTTTCCTTTTTAAACTTATTTATAAAATCAGTTGTACTCTGGATTTATTCAATATTTAACATCTACAAAAAAATGAGGACTAATTTTATTTAAAAAGTAACTTATAAAAAATAATATTTGAAAAGTATGTATTTTTGCAAGTTTTAATTTATAATCAACTTTTTTATACATTTTAGTAAAAAAAAGTCAATTAAATAATCTTTTATTATTATCTTAAAAATAATTGGTGACAAAGTTAATTCCATTGTTACACATATATTTTAGGACCATGTAAAAAGTTGTATGTTGTTATGAAATAAATAATGATTAATATTAGTTGGTTGGTAATGACCACTTAAAAGGCTTCCAACAGTCACATTTATTATTTTGTTTATAATTAATTTGAAGTTATTTAAAACATTACATCAAGTCATCCTCCTAAGTATGTGGTCTCCACTAAAATGCAACCTATTTGTCTCGCTAGATTAAACTCTTATTACCTTAGAATTTCAATATGGATTTCTAAGAAATACTAAGACACTATATTTGGAAAAGTGTAAAATAATTAAATTAATTGGAAAAAGGTGAAGCAATTATGCAATTAAAAGCTATGATTAATAGCTTATGGAATTATGGTTTACTGCAATAAGTGCACTTGAAAGAGAAAGCACTTAAAATTAATTATTACGGCTACATATTATACTCCATTGTGGAGTAATTCAATAGAAATCTATACTTATATATAAGTAAGAAACACACACATGAAAATTGAAAACAAGAACGTAACTATTTGCAATTAAAAGTAGGGTAAATTATGGCCATTCTTGGAAAAAAGGTCAAAATAAGAAAACGTTCCTTATGTTTGGGTAATTATAAATATTCATAAATTATGAATATTCTTATACATCTATTTTTATAGTGTCAAATTCAACAGAATTTTCTACATTTCGTAGAATGCTCTCTAGTTTGTACTCGTTTTGTGGCGAAATGCAGTTTCTGATGCACCACAATATGATATTTACAAGTCAAAAGACACATCATATGACCATTTTGTTTCTTAATGTAGAACTCGAATGGAGTAAAACGGGTACAATTTAAGAATATTCCGTACTATCTAAAAGATTTCTTTGAATTTGACACCGCAAGGCTGAGCATGTAAGAAAATTAATCATAGTTGAAGAAAGTAGTTGTAATTACCAAAATATGAGAGTTTTTTTCTTCATAATTCGACCTTACCTCGTCGGGTGGTCGTAATTTACCTTAAAAATATGGTAAATTACAACCACCTCTGAGATATGGACAAATTACAAAAAAATCCCTCATATTTGAATAATTTAAGCTACCCCTCAACTACGACCATACATCATGGGTGGTTGTAATTATATATATATATATATATATATATATATATATATATATATATATATATATATATATATATATATATATATATATATATATTCTAATGCAAACATTTGAAACTATCACTTTAACATAATTTGACCACAAATATGTTGTATTTACTTATTTTTTTCATTGAAAAAAATATGAATTATCTATACAATTTTATCACATTTATTATTTAATCTAATTAATACACGTTAGTTACTATATACAAAATTATTAGTCACGTTCAAGACCTCGTAAATTGATGAACATGTTTGACACAATATAGTAATGATGAATAATGACCTAAAAATAATATTCACAACCGATTTAAATGTTAAGTGCTTTGTCGGCAAAAGAATTTCTACACTGACGTTAGCAAAGGGGAATCATAATTCACGTGCCAAGGAAGTAAACTTTTTTTTTTTCATAGTATATAAGTGAGGATATGGAATAAATAACCCAATTATTTTAATTTACCTTTTGAGTTTAAATTACAAAATTACTTTCATTCGTATACTACAGTAGAACCTCGATAAATTAATAACCTCGCTTTAATAATAAATTTTCCCGGTCCCGACTCGGGGACAACGTGCTAAATTAATAATTCGCTAAATTTATAAGATAATACACATTCGAAAATTTTAAGAAGCCCCATATAATATATAAATTAATAATGCATAAAAGTAATTCTTAAATTACATGGTACAGTGCATATTTTATAGATCTATGAAGCCTTAATAGAATATAATTTAATTCTCGCTTGTTTCTTGTAGAAGTTCACATTATCATCAATCCCATCCCTCACTTTTCTTAACATGGTTAGAACTTTCAGTATAGTTTTCTCATAACTCAACATAAATCGTTCTATACCATTACTGTTATAAGAGTTCCATACGAACGGGCTCTATAGTGCATTGAACGAATGGTACAATGAATAATATATACGTAAAACATTAAAAAAATGGATTTATTGAAAATAATAATAAAAGTATTTTCATAAATTAATAAGTTATTAGTTAATGCATAAATTAATAATTATTAATTTATCGATAAGTTAATCTTTCGCTAAATTAATGAAATTTTGATAGTCCCAACTGTATTAATTTATAGAGGTTTAACTGTACAACCTTTTATGATTTTTAGTCAAAATTTTTATGTCGAACTCGTCGCATAAGGCTTGCTCTGCGAGACCGCGGCTCAGCGTCGTTTAATTTACACCCATCGTATCTGTTTTTTGATTAACCTATAATTACCAATGGAGAAAAAATAACTTTATTGTAAAAATTATTTGAATCTTTTGAAGTGCAATGTGAATGTATGATCTATTTTTTTTTTAAATTAATAAAATAAATAATATTTTTGTAAATATTATGTTATGCGACAATTGTTTAGATACATAAATAAATAAAGTTTGCATAAAAAAATCGCGATTTTGTCAAATGTGCAATAAATATGATTATGAAACTTGAGACCAGTTGGCAAAATTGGATCCACCGATTTGTATAGTTAATTGATACGTGGCCATACTTACGTGATGAACATGACTAATGTGACGCAAGGGTATACGTTTGATGTTACATCTCTAAGTTCTACCAAATATTTTTAAAATGAAAAAAAACCAAACAGAAAAGTACGAAATATTTTAAAAATGAATTAAAAAGACCAAACAGAAAAGTTTTAGTGAATATCAATAAAATCCAAAAGCATATTGAGTTGTTCAATTTCCTGGCTATGGATATAGAGTGAGGGGGTCATGGCCCCTAAAACATTTTTTAAATTTTTATTATTTTATATAGAAATATTTTTTTGTAAGATTATAAAGACATAATTTGTCATTCTCATAATTTTTTTTAATGTATTTAGCGCCCTCCTACTTCAAATCCTGAGTCCGCTAATGTATCGAGCAAGTACATCGTTGCAGTAAAAGGAAAAAACTAAGATTCGGCTTAGGTTGTGTGATGGAAAAAAAATCATGTTAGTTCTAAATGGTGATGGATATCAAATGGATTTGATTGAATCATAATTCAAATTTTGTAAAATTATTCAATTTCTTTTCGGTGGTAAAATTTTAATTCTTGTTTAGTTGAAAAAAAATAAAATAACATATTTTTGTAAACTTGTAATGAAAAAAAAGTTTTAAATTAAGTTGATTTTTTTTTTTGGATGGAAATTGCAAATTGCAATACTGAAATGCTAAATCCCACACTATTTTTACTAAATCATGCACATAACTAAAAATATTTCTCTCTCCAAAATCTTCTCTTCTCCTTTCTCACCCTTCATTTTTTTCCCATTTTTTTTCACAAAATCACACACTAAAAACATTCCTAGCATTCCAAGTTCGAATTTGACAAAAATCTTCACATGTTCAAACTAAAATAAAGTTGGAATTTGAAAATATTTGAATTGATATGAATTTGAAATAATTAAAAAGGCTTAATGGAATTGAATAAATATTAAATAAAACGGAACTCATTTTTTTATGATTATTCACGTAAAAAAATAATGAATTTTGAGTAGTTTGGATAAAATCATTTTAGAGAGAAATTAGAGAGAATATGAGTAGAGAGAGAATTTTTTTTTTTAATTTATGTGTGGAATTTAGTAAATTTTAGTGTAGGATTTAGCATGCTCCATTGCAATATTATATTGATTCATTTACTGATATACCTAATTGGTCGATCCAATGGGCCCACGATTCATTTATTAAATGAGTCCGCTACACGAAAGCCCAAACACCTTCAAATAAGACTTCGGCCCAACAAAACAAACTCAACCCAATAAACGACATATAAATAGAGGTTTTACCCATATGTTAAGGTACGTCCTATCATATGAGCAATACTACAACATGTATTCTCTGGACTATTTCTACTACCCGCACGTCTAACTTGAGCGTCGGAAGGGTTTCCGCCGGATCAACCCCCGACTTAGTTTACGTGTTCTCTGATCGCAGGTATCTCAAGGTCATCAAACTCGTGAGCCAGTGATCCACTTTGCTCTTCCAACTCATCCTACTTCAACTCTCTAAGATGATCTAATATTTACCACCATCATATTACTTCAGTGAAAATTAAAATTATCAAACAAATAATGTAGAACGTTTTTTATGGAGTCGGGAACGAAATAAATCATTATTTAAGTGAGATTATTAATTTATCGAGGTTCTACTCTACAGTCTAAAACAGTAAGAACAAACTGAAGTATATATTGACCAACTTTCTTACTTTTCCAAGAAGATAGAATGATCAAACATATCACTACATTGTTATATATGTCAATTGTTATAATTACATTTCATATTCATTATAGCATGTATCTATAGTATTTGTGAGTAATTAAGTACTTGGAAATATTCGATGAGATAAAACTTAAAAGCATCACCACATGGGAGGCCTACAAATAAATAACCTATTTATGAATCCGATTTAATTCTAAATAGCTATCCTATATCTATATTGGAATAATTAATATTTCACAATGTGTACTTATAATAAATTTATTTTATCTCTCTAGCCCTACTCTCTGTAACAACTCTCTAAGTTTTTTCAAGATCACTAAAAAATTGGGTTTCTTAAATATTTATTTACACCTATTATTTATTCAATTTATTAAGTATTTTGATTATAAATATTTTTTAACACATTAATTAATATTTATTAAATGATTGTTTACATTAACTAAACATTTAACATTAACAAATAATTGAATTAAAAAAATATAAAAAATCGAAATCGTAGTTTCTTGCGCCACCCTCAGCCCTCTTCAACCTTGTTGCGTCCGCTATGGATGCCGTCCCATGGCAGCGCACTCCCCCTTCCATCTCCGGCCATCCATCACACGCTTAGGAAGTCGTTCCAGTTCACCGGTGACCACTACTCAAAAAAAATGTTTTTTTTTTCTTCCAAAAAACCATCAAAACACAATCCAGGTCCATCTTTATTCGTCTCAAAAGTAAAATTAACATTAAAAGATACAACATTAGGTAGTTTGAATATGTGAAGATTTTCTTTAAATTCGAACCTGAATTGCTAGAGACGATTTTTGTATGCAGTTTTGTGGGGAAATGGTGGGAAAAGAGGAGAGTTCGGGAGCAGAAAAAAGTTTTAGAGAGAGAAAGTATTTTAATTGTCTGCATGATTCGATATATTTAGTTTATGATTTAGCATTTCAGTTTTTATATAATAATCAATAATCCGCAGTGGTTTGGGTAAAATTAGGGGGTGGAAATCGGACTGAATGGATCGGAAATGGCTTTTTCAAATAATAGGTTCCAATTTACGTTCCAAAAAAAGCGGATGCAAAAATTCATTAGATTTCGGAATACCACGGAATTCTTGGAATTTCGGAAATTACATAAGTTTATAATCTCTTGTTTCATGTTCGGATATAATGGGAATTTACAAAATGTTTTTCTATTTTTTGTTTGTTGAAATTTTGCAGGAAAATGCAAGAAAATCCAAATGAAAGTTCGACAAAACGCAATAAATAAAAGCACACATAGGAACAATAAATTGAAATATAGATTTTCTTATAAGGAAAAATGCAACATGATGTTTTTTATACCAATTCATCGTTTCCTAAGTTTTAATTTTTGACCCTTCGCGGTATTTTTATTTTTCATATATAATATAACATAATTTATATTATGAAATTATAAAATATATCATAAATTATATTATATATTTCGAAAAAACATAGAAATGTTCGGAACTAAAATTGGATCGAAAATCAAAATTTTCGGTAATTTTATATACCATTTCAATTCCGTTCCAAATATTTCGGAAAAATAAAAAATCGGAATGAAAAATACGATTCTAAATTTGAATATTTTTTGTTAGGAATCGGCGGAATTCAAAAATCCCATTCCGATTTCTTTCCCCAGGTAAAATGTCCTTTGATATTGGACCTAAATTTTAAGATACACCCCAATTAGAACAAACAGGCATCAATATAATATATATACCCGAAGTGATTCAATATTTCTGCAGAGGGTTTAGATATATAATTGGCCATTCTCATATATATATATATATATATATATATATATATATATCACATATTCAATATAATAAATTGTCCATCTCTTCACTACAACAGAATTAATTAGACTTCTGATTTGAAAAATGTCCGTCATTAGTTTAATCTACGTCTAGACAATAAATAAAACCTCAACCCTAATTTACCTAAGCTAAGAATCTGGTACAGAAAATGAGTTATGTAGTGCAAAATTGTAATGTTATTGGTAAATTACGGTCATCCCCGATTTAAGATCAAATTACGAAAAAATCTATCATGTTTGAGTAATTACAATCCACCCATCAACTATATATGAATCTTCTGCCACGTTCACCCTGACGGTCGTGTCAAATTTAGTGGAATCTTCTAGATTATGTGGGATATATGTTCTCCAGTTTAATTTGTATGTTTTATCCCATTCGAGCTCCACATTTTGAAATAAGATAATCTCATAACATGTATTTGAGACTTCTAAATATTAGATTATGATGCATCAGAAACTTCATTTTTGCATAAAACGCGTACAAACTAGAGAACATTCAACATATTACCTCCGAGTACCCGTAATTTAACATAGGAGAAGTACTACTACATCAAAAAATTAACATTGATTGCCACGCGGTTTTGTTTGTTTGTGCGTCGGTCTGTGTTGTGTGTGATTTGCGTGGGTGTGTCTGTGTGTGAGAAAGAGAGAGAGAGAGAGTAAAGAGAGAGGTAGAGAGAGAAAGCAAAGAGCTGACTTTTTGCAAAGCAAAGCAAAGGGAGTAAATGCAGTTTGCTGTCCGCTTTTGACTCTTTCACCAACAGATAATCTCGTAATGTAAAGCTCCCCTTTCGTTTCCACACTCTCTCTCTATATATTCCCTCACACTAATTACTTGGACTCTTGTCTCTGCATTTCTTCAACCCATCAAATTCATACATACAAAAAAAAACAAAAAAACCCTATTTATTTTCTTGATTTGATTCCAAAAAAAAAAAGAAAGGGAAAATAAATTGGAGAAAATGGGAAGACCACCTTGCTGTGAGAAAATAGGAGTGAAGAAAGGGCCATGGACGCCTGAAGAAGACATAATCTTGGTTTCTTACATCCAACAACATGGTCCTTCTAATTGGAGATCTGTTCCTTCTAACACAGGTTTTTTTTTCATTTTTTTTCTTTTTTCTTATGTCTTTCTTTTTGTTATTTTGCTTGTTAGTTAGTTGGCATCATTAATTAATTAAAAGGGATGTAATAAATATTTTCTGCCACCAGCACCACCGTCTCCTTCAATGCATACCTAATACCTCTTCTTGAATTGTTGTTTTATTAATTATTAGATTTTGTTAAAAAAAACACAGGTTTGTTCAGATGCAGCAAGAGTTGCCGGCTCCGGTGGACTAATTATCTCCGTCCCGGCATCAAACGTGGCAACTTCACCGAACACGAGGAAAAGATGATCATCCACCTCCAAGCTCTTCTCGGCAATCGGTATATATATACATACATATACATACATATATTATATATATATATATGTCCATGCAAGATCCGGACATGTTTGGAAGATTTCTATAATTATCAAGAATTTGTGTAATAATAATTTTTTTATTTTTTGCAGATGGGCAGCCATAGCTTCGTATCTACCGGAGAGGACCGACAACGACATCAAGAACTACTGGAACACTCACTTGAAAAAGAAGCTGTCAAAGATTAACCGACAAAACAGCGAAAACGGAAGCAGCTCCGAAACCGAACCGAAGACCGTGTCGAAGGGGCAGTGGGAAAGAAGGCTTCAAACCGATATCCACATGGCCAAACAGGCCTTGTGCGACGCACTCTCCCTCGATAAATCCGATGACGAGGAGATTATGATCAACTCCAAGCTCTTCCCCATGGGGGACCCACAAATTACGAATCCGCCGCCGATACAAACATCCACTTACGCATCGAGCGCCGAGAACATCGCTCGTTTGCTCGAGAACTGGACCAAGAAATCCCCGAAAAAATCGATCTCTACGCAGAGTAGCAACAGTTCATTCAACAACAACAACAACAACAACAACAACCCGAACAGCTCATCGGGGCGCACTTCAAGCCCAAGCGAGGGCGCGATAAGCACTACTACTTTCGTCGGTTTCAATTACTCGGAGGACGATCAAGAAGCCAAATTTGATGATGCTGGGGTTTTTCATCAAGAAGAGAGTAATAATAACAATAATAATACTAATATTACTAATAATAATATTAATGTAATTAATAAGGGTGATTTGGACAATCAAATCATACCCTTTAGTTTGTTGGAGAAATGGTTGTTTGATGATGCAGCTGCTACACAAGGGCAGGATGGGTATTTCATGGAAATGGCCGCCATGGGGGAAACTTCTGATTTGTTCTGAAGAAAAAAAAATTTGTGCTTCTTCAGAACAACTGAGCAGTTTCTTGCTTTTTTTTTATTAGGGTTTTTAAATTTTAATTAATAATCTTGTTTTTTTTTTTTTTTTAACTAATTGGGGTTTTTTTTTTAGGGTTTATAATCTTGTTTTATAAATCTATCTTCTGGGTGAAAGAAGACAGAAATTAGATGAGGGTTTTGTTTAATGTTAAGAGCAGAAACTGTAAATTATTTGTAGTTTTTGTGTACTAGATAGATAATAAGATCCCCCTCATCCTTCTTAGGAGACGGAACTATTTGTACGTTGTGCATCATTTGGTGTACCTTCCTGAGAAATGAGAAATATTAGGGTTTGACTTTTGATTGGCTTTGGAAATCACATGTACCACAATTGATTGTCCTGGATTTGGCGGCGTGGATTGGCTTTGGAAATGAAATTATTTGAAAAAGTTTATTTAAATTTCGTTAGGATCAATTTTTTTTAAGAAGATCTACGTATTCATCAATGCTCCAATTCAATAAATTTATTTATATTTTAGGATAAGATCTAAATTTTTAAGTAGAGGTATTCGATAATATATATATATATATTAGAATTTGAAACTTCGAATAATGCGAGGTCCATTGGCAATTGTAAAACGCAGCTGCAAATCGTCCCGAAGCTCCTTCACGTTCTCTCTATAGGTGATGTTTGAATAAAAGGTGGGTTTAATAGTAATTCGATCAATATCCACGCCTGCAATATAGAATTTACCATCCACAAATCGTAAATTTCTGCAGAATCGGCTGTTGGTTGTGAAATAGTCCCATCAATAAATTCGAGTTTCTTGTTAGCCAGCCCTCAAAGCCGCTTTCATGGTTGTTAACAAAATTTTACATAGGGACACCAATGCTCCTGGATTATCAACCGAGGTTAATGCATATGGTGTAACTAGGGGTGAAAGCCGGATGGATCGGATCGGAATTAGCCTTTTCGGAAAATTTCCAAAAAGTTTCGGAAGTACAAAATCAATTCCAATTCCAATTCCAAAATTTTCGGAATCTAAAAATTCGTTCCAATTCCAAAAGGCCCGGAAATTTCGGAATTTCGGAAAAAAATCGGAAATCACATAAGTTTAAAAATTTCAAAACTTAGCGAAAATTTTCTAAAATATTCATAATTTTTCAAAAATAAGAACATCCACGTCGATAAAAGTAAAACTAATAACTACTAAATTTCAGTTCAAAAAATAAATAAAAATAAATACAACATAATATCTAATAAAACTTCTAACTACAATTCATTATGTTAAAATCCTAAAAAAAATTATAGGTATATTTTTCAGAAAAATAAATATTATATAATATTTATTATTTATAGGTGTATTTTCAGAAAAAAAAAATCGGAAATTTTCGGAATTAATTTCGGAAATCAAATCGGATCGGAAATCGGAAATTCCAAATTTATTTTATATAATTCCAATTCCAATCCAAAAAAATCGGAAAAATTCAGAAATCGGAATTTCGGAAGTCAGAATGAAAAAAGTTGTTCCAAAATCGGAACTTTTCGGATCGGAACCGGCCGAAATTGGAATTTCCGTTCCAACTTGCACCCCTAGGTGTAACCATGTCTGTTTCAGATTCTTTTTTTTTTATGTCCTTAAACAAAATCTTACGTTGTTAGTGGAATGTATCATTTAATATTAATATTTTCTTGCTAAAAAAATATATATTAATATCTTCAACACGTCCCATCAAGTGTTGGCAAACTACATTAGAAACTTTGCACTTGAAATATTAAAATTGAATGGCAGTGGAATTCGAACTCAAGACTTTTCATTTGCGCGTTCTGATACCATGATAAGTTTTAACAGAGAAAAGTATATTCTTCTCATTCACTTTCACCGTACTAATATATAAAGATTGGCAATAAGTAAAATATTGGGGTTTTTATGCATAAGTCTCCAACCAAACATGTTTATTATTCTAGGTTTATGGGACATATCTCTTTCACAAATAAGCCCATCCCTTTAATATTTATTATAACTAAAGGAAACATTCGTGTATATCCCAAATATTACCCTCAACCATTTATACCCAATTCTTAATTGTAACCCAATTATTTTTCAATTTTGTCCACAAAAATCCAATTTTGACCACAAAAATTCAATTTTGACTTTTTCTTTGAAGCATAATTTAATATGCTCCAATTTCATCATTTAACTTAATTTAATCTCAATTTGACCCCAAATTTCACAAATTATTCAATTTTGAACCAAAACTTTTTTTTTTCAAAAAAAAAAAATTTTGCCGCTGGATTCCGGCGTTGATTTTTTTTTTTTCCGGATTTTTCGCCGGTTTCAATTTTGACTTTTTTTGGAGTCATTTAACTTAATTTAATCTCAATTTGACCCCAAATTTCACAAATTATTCAATTTTGACCCAAAACTTTTTTTTTTCACAAACATTTTTGTTTTCCAAAAAAATAATTTTGCCGCCGGATTCCGGCGTTGACTTTTTTTTTTTTTTTTTTTTTATCTTTTCTTT
Organism: Erythranthe guttata; assembly: GCF_056151865.1. Lineage (NCBI taxonomy): Eukaryota > Viridiplantae > Streptophyta > Magnoliopsida > Lamiales > Phrymaceae > Erythranthe > Erythranthe guttata. The sequence goes on along the minus strand of NC_142536.1, from coordinate 15,279,286 downwards.
CGGATTTTTTCGCCGGTTTCCGGCGGTCTCCGGCGTTGACTTTTTTATGTGTTTTTTTAAGTTTTTTTTGTTTGTTTGTTTGGTTTGTTTTGTTTTTCCACGTCCGCCGCTAAACGTTGACCGTAATTGTGCTGTCACTGACAGTAAATTAACGTAATTATACTGTCAATGATAGTTAATTGACGTAATTGTACTGCCGTTGACATTACATTTATGTAATTGTGCTGCCGTTGACAGTAAATTAATGTAATATTATTATTTTTTATTTTTTTTGTTTTTTATTTTATTTTGTTTGATTTGTTGACAAGTCAATGTAATTATATTACTGTCGTTGACAGTAAAATAACTGTAAACACAATAATATTACTATCAACAACATCAATATTATTATTTTTTTGGGGTTTTTGTTTTGTTTGAGTTATTCACGGAGTAACGTAATAATATTACTGTCTATTATTGTAATATTACTGTAAACACAATAATATTATTGTGGTTGACGGTAATATTACTGTTGTTATAGTAATATTGGTGTCAACCACATCAATATTATTATTTTGTTTGGATTTTTTGTTTGTTTGAGTTATTCACGGAGTAACGTAATAATATTACTGTCTATTATTGTAATATTACTGTGGTTGACGGTAATATTACTGTTGCTATAGTAATATTACTGTCACTCACAGTAGTATTAATTCTATTGGTTTTTTTTTATTATGTTTACATTTGTTGAACGGTCAACATAGTAATATATTACTTTATTACACAATAATAATGAGTTTTGTTGTGTTAATATTAATGTGCTAGAGATTAATATAGCAATATTACTGTGTTAAACTATAGTTTAGTTAATTTTACTGTGTTTAACAGTAAGATAGTTAATATTACTGTCAATCACATCAATATTGCTGTTTAAACGGAAAAAAAGAAAAAAAAAATTTAAAAAGTCAACGCCGGAGACCGGCGTTGACCGCCGGTCAACACCGGAATCCGGCGAAAAAATCCGGAAGAAAGAAAGAAAAAAAAAAAAAAGTTGAAAAAGTCAACGCCGGAATCCGGCGAGAAAAAAAAAGTTTTTCAAAAAAAAAAGTTTTGGGTCAAAATTGAATAATCTGTGAAATTTGGGGTCAAATTGAAGTTAAATTAAGTTACAGATGAAATTGGAGCATATTAAAGTATGAGGGGTTATTTTAGTCCTTTACAAAAATCTGGACCATGTGTGGACTTATTGGTAAAAGAGTTTTTTGTCTTGATCTCTTTATAAATAAGTATCCATTGATGGGCTAATTTGTAAAGTCCCCTAAAATATTAAACAGAATTTACAAGATAAGGAAAACAACAATAAATATTCTAGCATATCCACCAAATCAGCTAGTCACGTCAATTTCATCAACAATACATGACTTTCATTTTTTTAAATTCCACCAAAATATATATTTCAAAAATAAAATAAAAACAAGGGGTTTTGAAATGTAGGTACCTAGTGACAAAACTGAATAGAACTAAATAACATGTTTATTAAAATTTTGCTTGACATCCTTCATTAAATTCATTTCAAAATTGTCATCCACACACAGAGAAGGAAATTTCCGCCAAGTAATATTCAAACAGCTAATACAATTTTTTATTCTACATTTAATATCTTCAATTTTGCTTTTGACATTTTTTTTAATTTTGTTGTTAACTTAGAACACGTTTGTCCTTTTTTTTTTTCTTTTTAGTATTTTTTTTTCACTTGTATAAAAGCCTAACTTTTCCCTTTTTTTTTTTAACATAATATTGAAAACTATGAAAATAATATAATTTTTTAAATGAAAAAAATTCAACTGTAGTCACTTATAGAAACCCGTAGAAAATCGTAATAATACATAGTCACCCATAGTCATTCACTCATTCGTACTCACACAATTTGAAAACCCTAAATCTCTCTTTGAACCTAGCCGTTATCCAACTATAGACGCTCACAGTAATTCAGAGTCACTCATAGACATCCATGCTCATCTAAAAATGAAACCCTTAATCTGCAACCACTGTCGCCACCGCCATAGCCATCGCCTCCTCTATTGCCGTAACCACTGTCTACCTTACCGCGACCACCACCCACCATAGCCGTCTCCTTAACCAACTCCGCCATACACACTGCCTCTATAGTCGTCGCCACTCACTATAGCCGCCTCCGTCCATAACCACCGCCATAACCACCCACCATAACAAGAGAGAGACCGAGAGAGATAGCGAGAGAGTGAGATAGAGAGATCGAAAACAAAAAAGATAAATAAACCTTAGATGGATAAACGTAATTATACAGGTCATATTTAGCGTATAATGACAAGTTAGGGGTTAAAAAAAAGGAGATATGAGTCATATTATATGTTTTGAAATAGGGTGTATTAAAAAAAATTAGTTTCAATTTGTAATTTAGTACTAATTAAGTTTGGTTTGAGAGACCGAACATATTAACTGACCGCAACATATATTAACCCCAAAATACCCAAAAAACAAAGCCGAAAACACTTCCAAACATTAAGATTAAAAGATTTCTTTACTTCAAAAAAAAAAAAAAAAAAAAAAAAAAAAAAATTGATTGGGTTGCATGTATGTTACTTCTTAGGAAGCTTCCATTGTTAATTTCAAACAACATTTATGATTTATATGGAGTGAAGCTGGCATGGACCAGATGGTCATGAGAGCCCATGTTCTTATACAAAGAAACATATATAGCAGCAAGATTTACTTCACCAAACTTAATTTGCCTTTTTCTCAAATATATATATATATATATATATATATATATATATATATATATATATATATATATATATATATATATATATATATATATGTATGTATAGTTTATTTAACATTTATTTTTTAAGAATTAATGTTATTTTTATGTGGGACATACATACATCATTAGAATAATATTGATGAATTGTGATACCATGTGATGAAAATGAAATGTTAGCAAAAAAAATGATTTTTTTTAATCAGTCAAAAATATTGAGTTTCATGTTAACTGAGTTTTAAATCTATATATCAGAATATCTCGACAAAACTAAGAGTATTTTTTTTTTAATTTATTTGTTATTATGTATCTAAATATTGTTTAAAAAAAGAAAAAAAAAACCTCGAAAAAAACTGTGATCCTTTATATATATATACATCAAAAATATTCAATCTTATATACCTTAATCAGAAAAGAAAAAGGAAAAATTAAATAAAATAAAATAAAAATAGACACCGTAAAAAGTCTGAAAATAGACGGTGTTGAATAGCTTGGCATTGGCAATGAAAGTCTGACAATATTCTGAAGAGTGGAATTCAAATCCCACCAAAAATTAATGATTCTATCCTTTTTGATGAAAAAAAAATGACATTTGGTGCTAAGTATGACCAATGTAGTCAATGCGCGATACGATACGATTTCTATAGATACGGCTCGGCATATGTTGATTGTACTCAAATATTGGTCTTGCTCGATATATATCGCGATACGATACGATAATTACAATATCTGCTTGGGGGTGATTTGTTGATTTTCAGCACATTTGAGGGTGATTTGTGCGATTTTCAACATATTTCGTGGGATTTTTCAGCATATTTGTGGCGATTGCAATTTTCATCATATTAGTGCGATTTATGCGATTTTCAGCACATTTCTTTTATAACCTACTTGTTTTAATTTATTTCTTTAATCAAGGCAAAGCCAAAAAATTATGCATCTGATAAATTTTATTGTTATTCCACTCAAAATCAACAAATTTGTTCAACATCACATAAAAGTAATTTATATTAGCAAAGGTAATAAAACCGAAACTAGCTTTTCTAAAAAAAAAAACTATGATTTTTTTCATAGTTAATAATTTAATATTGAAACTTGAATTTAGATCTATTTCGAATAAATGGCTAGACATTAACATATAAATTTTAACATATTTATTGTATCATTATTATATAATATAATATATATTTTGTACTACTTATAATAGGTAGTCTAATTCTAATAATACGATAATACCTCAGAGGAAAACGATGCACAATGTTTTTCCAATATTGTTATTATATAATATAATATATATTTTGTAGGGGAAATTACAGATAAATCCCTAATCCAAAACTCAACACACAGATCAGTCCCTAGGTAGTTTCCCCAAGCAATTCAGTCCCTACTCACGCGCCTAACATGCAGTTCAGTCCCTAATAAAATGTGCAAATACTAAAATACCCTTTACTTTATACTAATTTTACATAACTTATTTCCAACCTCCAACGCGCCGTTTGTGTTACACGCTCTTTGCCCGTTACATTTCAAAGAAGGAAGAAACAACGAAGCACGAAGAATCAACAAAACGCAGAAAAATTATACAACGAAAGGAAAAATAAAAATAAACAAACCCATTTCTCGACAATGGTGAAGCAGGGTAAACAACAAGGTTTGATTTTTTATTTTCTTTCATTTTCTTGGAAACAGACCCATTTGGGTGTTGCTTAAGCTTGCAAAAAGGTTTATTTGTTGTAGAATTGCATGATTTTGAACATATCCTCTCATGGGTATTATGCCTCGACTTTATTCGGTGTTTTCCCTAATCATTAAATCGGTTCCAATATCTGTTTTTCTGTTGTTTGGGTTTGCAAATATCATTTATTTGTTGTCGAATTTCATGATTTTGTAACAGTTTCCTCATGGGTATTATTCTTCGGTGACATTAGCATGTCCCCAAAGGGTTTAACAAGGGTTTCATATAGGATATGGGAAAGAGGCTTATTGTATTTTTCGTACTGGTTCTATAGTATGTGTCATGGACAGTAATGGTATTAATAATGCATTTAGATGGTATTGACACAGGGTACTCGAAGTACTGTCCCGAAAGCATTTAGATGGTATTGACATATGGTACTAGAAGTATAATGTTTGATGCTTCTGTAGTATAAGTCATATGCCATAATAGTATTACTAGTGCCTTTGAATGGTATTACTAGTGACTTTGGATGGTATTGACATATGGTACTAGAAGTATAATGTTTGATGGTCCTGTAGTATAAGTCATATGCCATAATAGTATTACTAGTGCCTTTGAATGGTATTACTAGTAACTTTGGATGGTATTGACATGTGGAACTTTATAGTACGTTGTATTTGTTATAATTGTAGTTTTATGTGTATGTAATTGCAGGAATTGATGTAAAAGAAGATTGCAGTCAATGATCAAAGCGTACCATATTTTTTGATGAATTGAATTGTACCAATTTCATTGACGCTTTAATGATCAATAAGTACGGGAGATGCATAAATTATGTTTTCGATGGTTATTTTAAGGTAGGTGAGAATTATTGTTGCGTTTGGAATACAAGATCCCATAAATATGTTGAATTTCATACATGATACTCATATACTATACAATATATTCATACAAGTCTACAATGCTCAAGTGTAAAACTAATATTTTCTTCAATTGTTACCATAATCGATATTGATCAACTCCCACATTGTCTCCATTCATTCTTAATAGTCTTAAAATGAAGAGTTGCGTCTTAAAATGCGATCATATGGATGCATTGGCCCGACAATAATATATAGACTGTAACAATACTATATGAATGGCAAACATATACTTTATCAGTGAACAAATCGTACTATAGTCACGAATCACTTGTACTTCACAAGTGTATTCATTGTACTTACTTGATGAACAAAGCGTACCATATTTTTTGATGAATTGAATTGTACCAATTTCATTGACGCTTTAATGATCAATAAGTACGGGAGATGCATAAATTATGTTTTAGATGGTTATTTTAAGGTAGGTGAGAATTATTGTTGCGTTTGGAATACAAGATCCCATAAATATGTTGAATTTCATACATGATACTCATATACTATACAATATATTCATACAAGTCTACAATGCTCAAGTGTAAAACTAATATTTTCTTCAATTGTTACCATAATCGATATTGATCAACTCCCACATTGTCTCCATTCATTCTTAATAGTCTTAACATGAAGAGTTGTGTCTTAAAATGCGATCATATGGATGCATTGGCCCGACAATAATAAATAGAGTGTAACAATACTATATGAATGACAAACATATACTTTATCAGTGAACAAATCGTACTATAGTCACGAATCACTTGTACTTCACAAGTGTATTCATTGTACTTACTTGATGAACAAAGCGTACCATATTTTTTGATGAATTGAATTGTACCAATTTCATTGACGCTTTAATGATCAATAAGTACTGGAGATGCATAAATTATGTTTTAGATGGTTATTTTAAAGTAGGTGAGAATTATTGTTGCGTTTGGAATACAAGATCCCATAAATATGTTGAATTTCATACATGATACTCATATACTATACAATATATTCATACAAGTCTACAATGCTCAAGTGTAAAACTAATATTTTCTTCAATTGTTACCATAATCGATATTGATCAACTCCCACATTGTCTCCATTCATTCTTAATAGTCTTAAACTCAAGAGTTGTGTCTTAAAATGCGATCATATGGATGCATTGGCCCGACAATAATAAATAGAGTGTAACAATACTATATGAATGACAAACATATACTTTATCAGTGAACAAAGCGTACTATAGTCACGAATCACTTGTACTTCACAAGTGTATTCATTGTACTTACTTGATGAACAAAGCGTACCATATTTTTTGATGAATTGCATTGTACCAATTTCATTGACGCTTTAATGATCAATAAGTACTGGAGATGCATAAATTATGTTTTAGATGGTTATTTTAAGGTAGGTGAGAATTATTGTTGCGTTTGGAATACAAGATCCCATAAATATGTTGAATTTCATACATGTCTACAATGCTCAAGTGTAAAACTAATATTTTCTTCAATTGTTACCATAATCGATATTGATCAACTCCCACATTGTCTCCATTCATTCTTAATAGTCTTAAAATGAAGAGTTGTGTCTTAAAATGCGATCATATGGATGCATTGGACCGACAATAATATATAGACTGTAACAATACTATATAAATGGCAAACATATACTTTATCAGTGAACAAATCGTACTATAGTCACGAATCACTTGTACTTCACATGTGTATTCATTGTACTTAGTTGATGAACAAAACGTACTATATTCACGAATAACCCAAACTTTACCAGCTTATACATTGTACTTATTTGGTGAACAAAGCGTACTATATTCACGAATAACCCGAACTTTACCAGCTTATACATTGTACTTATTTGGTGGACAAAGCGTACTATATTCACGAATAACCCGAACTTTACCAGCTTATACATTGTACTCTTATGTTCACTAATTAAACAACAGTACATAGGTTTTACATAGCATGTAGACTGCAAATATTACTAGATTCAACACTATCAAACTATGAACTACTCCACCTTCAGAATTGCAATTCTTCACTTCACTTTCTTGATGGACTTGGTTCATCGACGCACTTGTAGCTTCATTTTCTTCACGATTTGAGTTGGAAAAAGTTTGCCCAACTTCAAATGGTTCACACCAATGGGAGTAGCCATGGTGTGGGCAACAGTAAAATAACCTTCCGGGATTCGAAACCATTGTGGGGTGGGTGGGTTTTACAGTGATTTTTTCGTCGGAAAAAGAGGAAATCAGAGGAGAGAAAGAGAGAAAAAATAGAGAAGAAAGAGAGCAGTAGAAACAGAGAAGAAAGAGAAGAAAGAAAGAGAAGATGAAGAGAGAGAAAAAGAAGAGAGAGAAAAGGGTGAGAGTGAAAAAGAAGAGAGAGAATATAATAAAATATATAAAATTCACATTAGGGACTGAACTGCATGTCAAACGCGTGAATAGGGACTGAATTGCTTGGGGAAACTACCTAGGGACTGATCTGTGTGTTGAGTTTTGGATTAGGGATTTATCTGTAGTTTCCCCTATTTTGTACTACTTTTAATAGGTACTCTAATTCTGACAATACGATACCTCGAGGAAAACGATGCACAATATTTTTCTAATATGATAACAATTTACTATTTACTACCTTACCTATATATGTGTAAAATACCCAATTTGCCCCAACCGTGACATCCAATTGAAAAACAAAAGGAAAAAAAAAAGTGAATCAATCTGAATTTGATGTTCATCTGAATTTCTTGCATATCCAGCTGGCATGCATTTCCATTATTCAGCCACTTGACAAAAATCATGTGCCTTCATAGATTACCTGTTTTACCACTTTATCATGTGCGTTTATAAATTATAATATTGTTCATGTGTATAAAATTTTAGGCACAGAATTTTGTACATGCAAATTTAATTAAGTGATAATAATTGATGTTATCGAATAAAGGATTATATATTTGTCAATTTTTTTATTTTAATATAAGAATTTTTATTATTATCTCGAATAACATATTAATTTCTTTTGGTTAGATCTATTGTATGTATTATCAAGGAAACTATTTGATTAGAATGTGAACCATCAATAAATGATGTTTCTCTATCATAGTACTAGATTTGAATTTGATCTTTCTAAGAATTTGTTAGTTTATTCTTAAGCACACTGTTAGTGCTATAAAAATGCACTAATGCGTCCTAATTTTTTCGAGTTAATGTTCGATGTTCGAGAGCTTTTTGTTTGACTTTTCTTCTTATTTTGCTTTATTAGGATTTTATTCGTTTATGTTTGAATTTGCATTGTACTTTGAGGTGTTTTTCATGCATCTTATTAGATATGGAATCGAGCATGAAGAAGTCAAAGAAATTCGAGCAAGAAATGTGAAGAAAAGGGCGTTATTATATATTTTTTTGTACTAGGTCCGCTCGCGTCTGGCGTACGCAAGCGCGCTAGAGAATACTGGCACGCAGGATTATTGTCGCGCGCGCTTATGCCTGGAATAACGCGCCCGAAGGTATATGAACCCGAATGGGCAAATTTCGGGATTTTAGCATAAGGAAAGAAGATGATTATTTTGGAAGCCTTTTTAAAGCCATATAGAAGGGGATTTTCAGACGAAACAAATATCCTTAAGACAAAAGAGCGAAGAACGCACGCAAACGGAGAATCAAGACCATGTTTTAGCTACACACCACCGGAAATCAAGAGAATCCATGCAATCTTCCTCTCATATTATATATTTTTTCTTTTCTTTTTTTCTTTTGATAAAGTAATATCCACACTATTTTATATGTTTTTATAGGATAATTAATAGCTTATTTCTTCAATTTAGGATTTTTTTTTTTGGGAACCCTATGGGATTGTGAACTCGTTTTCCTGAAATTATACAATTATGATTTTTATAATAATTTTGTCTACTTGTTATGTTTGTTAGTGCATGAGCCTGATCAATTTACGTGCTATATATGTGATTATTTGAATTGACTCGACAAAGCTATTTTAATAATTAGACGCTAAGTAGAAAAACCTTTGAGTCGTTTTCACCATACAAGTGTGTTAATTGACATGTGATATCGTAGACATGTATATATAGATATTAATTCACTTTAGGCAACCATTATTGAGACTTATGCTTTAATGATTCATTCATAATGGGATTGCATTATAGTAATTTGATTTTGAATAATATAATTATAATACCCGTTTTATAAAAATTTTATCGTTTTATTTGATTTCATAGATAATTTAATTATTTAGATCTTAAAACTTGACAAAAACCTGGGATCGCTGGATAAGAATATAGTTAGTAGAATCCGATACTTAAAATTAGATAATTTAAGTATTCACTATGAGATCGATATCCGACTCTCTCGAGTCCACTTATACTACTTATTTGCAATACGTGAATTTGCATGTTGGCATTTTACCAAGCACACAAATTTCCTTACTAGAGTATTACAAGCAAGTACAGTAATACTTGATCAATATTGTGCAATGTCATTTATTCTATGTTTTAGGTTTACAAATAGGGGTGTTAATCTATTATATGCTACATCAGGTGAAATACAACGGGTATATCTTTACCATTCATATACACAGACACACACATATCTACATTGGTGTATGTAGATCAACGATAAAAAATCACCGGGTATAGTTTTGACCGGATGTAACATAGAAATAACCGGATGGTAAATGCAGCAGCTATTTTATTGAGCACATATAAGTAGACATCACATATAATCACTCAACTATCCCTATAAATCTCCTTTTCCTTTTGTAATAAAATTTAACAATACAATATTCTCAAATTTAATTTGACCTAAACAAAATAGGTGAATCAGACATCATGTAAATTTAGGTGAAATTTGAATATTTTGAATTATAAATGATCAGACCAAGCCCAGGCCCAACTACATTAACAAATGGGCTGGTCATTGGTTTTTGAATTGATAAATGATAACTCGCAACATTATTCTATTGGAAATATTTTACTTTGTTTTATTTTTGAATAATTTAAGGGCGAATGGCAAAAACAACCCATCACATGAGATTTAAATGCATTTTGGTCAAAAAAAAAAAAAAACAGTCTCTCAATTAAACCCATCCCCATGTCTTTAGTTTAAAATAATTGATAATATAATTTTTATCAATTCCACCCATTATGCTCTAACTTCCTTAATATTACACATTGACCCCGGATTTAAACAAATATATCACATTAACCCCCAAATTCTTTTTTCAGAAAATAATTTTTTTTCTGAAATGTTTTTTTTTCCGGTCAGATTCCGGCATTGACTTTTTTTTTTTTATTTTTTTTTTGATTTTTTTCCTTAGAAAAAAGATATTTTAATTAATATTACTATCTTGACTACTAAATTACTGTCTCAGACAGTAATATTACTGTTTGGGACAATAATATTATGAATATTTTTTTTTTTTTTAGGGTAAATATTATTTTCCAGAACAGTAATATTATTAATATTATTGTGTAAGACAGTTAAATTACTATTGGAGATAGTAATTTAGCAGCCAAAGGCAGTAACATTAATTAAAATAATTTTTTTTAAGAAATTAAAAAAAAAAAGTCAATTAACAGTTAAATTACTGTCTCCGACAGTTAAATAACTGCTGGAGCCAGTAATTTAGCAACGAATACAGTAATATTAATTAAAAATATTTTTTTAAGAATAAAAAAAGTCAATTAACAGTTAAATTACTGTCTCCGACAGTTAAATAACTGTTGGAGACACTAATTTAGCAACAAATACAGTAATATTAATTAAAATATTTTTTTAAAAAAATTAATTAACAGTTAAATTACTGTCTCCGACAGTTAAATAACTGCTGGAGACAGTAATTTAGTAGCAAAGACAATAATATTAATTAAAATATTTTTGAAGAAAAAAAAAAAGTCAATTGACAGTTAAATAATTGTCGGAGACAGTAATTTAGCAGTTATGACAGTAATATTAATTAAAAAAATTAAGAAAAAACAAAATTATTAAAAAAAAAAAAAAAAAAAAAAGTCAACGCCGGAGACCGCGATCAACGGCAGTTGACCGGCCGGAAAAAACAAATTCTGGGAAAAGAAAAAAAAGTCCAACGCCGGAGTCCGGCGGTCAACCCCGGTCAATGGCGGCGACCGGCGGTCTCCGGTGGTGGCGGGTCAAAATTGGGGTGAAAATTGAAATTAGGGTTAAAATTGGTTAATTGATGAAATTGGGCTAAATTGAGGTGTAAGTCATGAAATTGGAATTGAATTGAGTTTCAATGAATTGGGGGTAATTTTGGTATATATAAAGGAATTTTCCTTATTTGTAAATAAGTTTGAATGGGCTGGATTTATTTGGAAGACAAAAAAGTTGTATGTCCCTCTTTTAATTAAGTGGCTTTGTCATGGGCCTATTTGCCATTTGCCCGTAATTTAATTAGGTAAATTTATCGAGACATAAATAGATTCTTTAGTATTAACGAAATTGCCACCATCCCTGGGGTAAAGTTAAATTTAGAATTTTTTTTTTTGTTATGTTTGAGTAATTACGATCACCCCTCAACCATGTATAATTGCACGTTCACTTTCACGGTTTCAAATTTACCTACTAAATAATTATTTCTTTTGTAAAATAATACATAGTTGAGAGGTGGTTGTAAATACCCATATATAAGAGATTTTTTCATAATTTAACTCACCTCAGAGATGGCTGTAATTTGCCTTTACTTTTATTTATTGCAAATTGTCGAAGTTTGGACTATATTATTATGTTTATAGCTTTTTGTTTTAAACTTGTATTTTCCTATTAACATGTTTGTTTCCTAAAGCCTCGGATAAAGATTTTATGCTTTGATAGACAATACAATTGAATATTATTTGAGATTCAGGTCTCGTAAGGGATGACCTACCGATTGGAGGGAGTTAGTTTGTGTCAATTGATCCAAGTTTTAATCACATTAGGTTAGACTTGTCACACATAGTGTTGTCTACTGTGGTTTGTGTTTCTTTTATGGTTTCCAAGCTATTATACAAAAATATAGGTTCATTCAGTGCACCTATATAGTTGACTGCGGATTCCTTCATTACTGAAAAAAGATATTCGAGCCCGTAGTTATGAAATTTTGGCTTCGCCGTAGAGATGTTGTTTAACTAACATTTCCTCACCGACTGGTACAGCAAAGCAAAACAGAATCCATTGATTTATTTATATTATTTAAATCTTTCACTTCAAATCACAGTTTTTCAAGATGTTTCTATTCATAATTTGAATTGATAGATTTGAAATGCATGGCTATAAATAATTATAATTGAAACCGATACAAAACTGAGAGACTAAATATGTCTAAGAGGGCTGAACTAGGTTTTTTCAATATTATATTATTTTTGCATATGTAAATAACAAAGAAATTTTCAAAAAGATATAACATTTTTTGAGAACAATAATATTTCAAGTAATAATTTCATTTAAACTTTTAAGTCAAATTTTGAACAAAGTTTTAGCAATAAATAATATAAGAATGGGGAATTTGGAATATGATAAAATAAAGCGCGTAAAGTAAATTACATCAAATTTATAGTACTTCAAAGAAATTTATGTACTAGACTCTTCTAAGTCCTGGAACTTTTATTCCACGTGCATCAAACATCCTTGGATCTCCTACATGAAAAATGATGTGCTTACAAGACTCTAACGACGCTCGCACCAACGACGTACTTATAAGAGATTTTATATTCTATCGCACTTGTTTACACGTGCTTATAAGAGACTCACTCTTTCGTACAAAACATGTTTACAAGCGACTTACTCTTTCGCACTCAACAACACATCACAACAAAGAATTGTTCTCTAAGAGCTTTACAGAATCCCTCTGAAGATATATAATGAATCAAGTGGTGAGTACGAGAGGAAAATTTCAAAATTCCTAGCACTCTAATGGTATAATAGTAGCTCTTTTAGAATTAGGCTTGGAATGATTTGAGCTTGAAGAATGGTTCTCTATCTATAGATGAAACTCCTCATCTCTCCAAAGCTAATGATCAATTTTCTATTGATTTGATGATGATTGGTTGAGTGTGATTGATCTCCAACTGAGTCGGTTCAATCAAATATTAAAATATGGTAAGTTATCAAAGCAAGTTGTTTTTTCTTCAAAAATATTTTTTTCAGGAAAACAACTTCCAAATTATCCCAATTGATCAAAGCAAGTTATTTTTCCACAGGTAATATTTGTCGGGCGCAGTTGAAGGAATGCGCCCCTGGCAACCAAGCGTAGCCTTCTCAAAGCTCGTCCGGTTCTTATAATGGGAATTCGGAGATGGATCGGGGACGGTAACTCTGCTTCTATTTGGGGAGGTCCATGGTTACGCGAGGACGGGAATTTTTGAATCCTTACTCGACGACTTATTTCCTCCTGTTTCCCGAAGAGAGTGGATGACCTCATTGACCATGTCTCTTGCGAATGGGACATTGACAAGATTAAAGAACATTTTTGGACCATCGATCGGGCTCGCATCCTGGAAGTGGCCGTCGGTAGTGTAGAAGTCCATATATTTATTGAATTATTTATTTATTTTTTGTTACAATAATAAGATGTTTTTGAAAGAAAAAAAAAATTCAAAAGTTATTCAAAATTTGGCGAAAACTTAAGCTGCAAAAATCTTAACTTTAAAATTAAGGGTCTTCTTTTATTAAGCTTCTACAATAAGTAAATATATTATGAAGAATATGAAATAATATTTATAAAATAGTACATAGAGGTTTCTAAATTTGTGTTTTGATTTTGACTTCTCTTATATATTATTTTAACATTAAAAATATAAAATTCACAATTAAATATTTATAATAATTTAAAATATTAAAAAAATTGATTGGCCAATATTATCCGACGACCAATTGACTTTTGAGCAAACTGAGTGAGTGGTTGGCCGATTAAAAATATATATATATATATATATATATATATATTTATTAATGTTTATGGTTGCATCTATAATTTGTCACGACTTATATATATTATTTAATTCAGCCACGGCTAATGTATATAAACTTGGTAATATAAATACAACATGTTGCTAGCTAAATTTAGGTTAAAACCATCATCTTTTAAAAACCTTTAATTTGGGCTTTGATCTTCAATAATATTTTCTCTTGATACAATTCTCCATTTAATGTGAGCATTACAATATAATTAAAGAGATTATAAAAGTTCAGATAATGAAGAAAAGGCAAGAAGTGATGATCACAAAGAAAGGATCTCATAATAATAATAATAAGAGGAGCGCACGAAAATCGCCGGTTGTTCGTTACGTTGAATGCCAGAGGAACCACGCAGCTTATATCGGAGGGCACGCGGTGGACGGTTGTCGGGAGTTCATAGCCGCCGCAGTTGGTGGCAAGGACCTGACGGTGGAGGCTGAGCTCAGCTGCGCCGCCTGTGGCTGCCACCGGAATTTCCACCGGAGGGAAGTGGTGGAGATCACCAGTGAGCTGGTTCCGGATAGCTATTCATCTCCCTCAAATAATTCAACTTTGTATTAAAAAGTAAATAAATAAAGAAATAAAGTATGATTAATTGGAATTTTGTTTATGAAATTAATTATTTAATTTGTAAAGTCATCGTTTTAGAGTTGGCTCGACAAAAGTTCGAGTTCGAGTTTTTTTAACTCGAGGCTTTTGACTTGGAGCACATTTTCAATTGTTCATCATCCCATGATTGCGTTTGTAAGTGTTTTGATTTTAAATTGTATTATTTATTTTATATTATTTAAGTATAAATTAAATATATAATACACATAAAAAAAAAAATAAAAAAAAAAAAACTTAAACCACAAAAATGTAGTTCATTTTTCTATTTTGTAATTTTTTAATATAATAAAAATAATTTATAATAAGAAATAAGTACTAATATTAATAAATAAATAAAATGAGTTTGAGATCAAGTTTCGAACTCGATCAACTCTAGCTCGCCAAATTAATTAGACTCTGCTCGAGCTCGATTTGTTTACATACCTAATTGCTTAACTGAAAGAAAAAATAGTTCAAAACACCTAAGGTGATTTTTTCTAATTGTAAAAATGTTCCTCCTATTATTTGTATCAGCTCAAAATTTCCTATATTCTTCTTCATTTTAATTTACTGCACCAAGATCTCTTATATCTACTATTTGCAAAAGCTTTTAAAAAGTTATTATAAGTTTTTTTTGGTTCAGAATCACTTTTGAAGTGTTTGCGATACTAGCTTTTGCTTTTACTTTTTTTTTTCGAAAAAATACTTCTACTTCTTTTAAAATAGTAGTACATTTTCAGTTAAAACAGTCGAGTCAGACTGTCTCTTCTCTCCTCTCATGTCAATTGACCCTACCCGTTTGTAACTTAGCCAACCTATTTAAATCAGTGAGTCGACTGGTTTGAAATTCGGAAAAATCAATTGATTTACAACTAAGTCAATACGAAAAAAAAAAAAAATCATCGTTGAGGCGACAACTCTAAAATACAAAGTCACTATTTAATAGGTGGGGTTAATTAGTTGATTATGAAGATCTACGATTTCGCATGAGTGGATTGGTTTAATTATCAATATATTTCTAATCAAGAAGATTTTATTTTATTTTATTTCATTTTCGAGAAGAAAAAAAATAATTTTTTTCTTGCTAGTATGGTTAGAGGATTTTTTTTCTCCGGCCTACAATATAATCAAGCGGTTTAATTGCTTGATAATGAATCAAGTTAAAAGGGTTTGATATGGCATCCATTTATGGTGTAAATCGGACGGATCGAATCAGAACTAGCCATTTCGCAAAAATGTTGATTTTTATAAAAGTTAAAAACAAGTTCCAATTTTGTCACAAAAAAACCGGAATCGGAATTTCGAACATTGGAATGAAAAAACTTGTTCCAAAATCGAGAAAAAATTGGATTGGAATTGCTGGAATTCGG
This sequence comes from Erythranthe guttata, assembly GCF_056151865.1. Lineage (NCBI taxonomy): Eukaryota > Viridiplantae > Streptophyta > Magnoliopsida > Lamiales > Phrymaceae > Erythranthe > Erythranthe guttata. The sequence goes on along the minus strand of NC_142536.1, from coordinate 15,262,989 downwards.
AAATTTCCGAATTTTGGTCATCTAACATATAAAATACATAATAATATTGATATTTCAAGTGCAATATTCGTAAAAAGTCGATTTTTTTGGATTATTTTCGGAACTTAAAATCGAATTGGAAATCGTAATCTCATGTATATTCAATTCTCATCCAAATAATTTTGAAAATTTCAAAAATCAGAATATGAGAATTCAAATTGAAAAATATTGTTCTAAAATCAAACAAAAAATAAAAATTGAAATGGTGATTAATTAGCCAATTAGTTATGTATTATATGATGTCTTATCAATGTTTTTTGTCAGTCCACATATCTAGTCACCTTTTCTTGTCATTGGTACCCATCCAATAATTATTATAATGATAGACAAATCAACCACTAGTGTTTGAGTTCTGTACATGAGTTGAAATAATTGCAAGAATAGCCTGTCAAAAGTGATCCATTGTGGAAGAAACTAGAAAATAAGAAATAAAAGAAAGAGGAGACAAATAAAAACATAACTATCATTTTTAGAATAGGACCTATCTTTCTAAGGTGAAATGTAATGTTGGAAATTTGAGATGTTTAACTCTTTCTTAGAAAAATATTGAAGTAGAAATCTATACTTAAATTGTGAAATAACTCATGAAATTTATGCGTTGATGAATGTAGTGTGATTGATTACTCAAAACCGATATAGGATTGATGAGAAATATTTCATGAAGTGAGCTAATTCAATGAATTCAAAGGGCTTAGTGGGAGGTGAAACTCACATAAATGAGGGCACTTTAAATAATGTAAGATTGTTAGCTAATGCAGAAATCCTTGCCAAATGTGAGTTTATTGCAAACACACGCGCGCCATTGCCCGCTCGCGACTCTTGCACTTTGGAAATGTTTGGAATTAAGTCTGGACTAAAATTAATTAATTTTCATGGGCTTAAGTAAACTACTCGAAGCATGACATGGGTCCGAGGTGACATCACTGGCCATGAGGCAGACAAGCGAGCCAAATGGTGCCTTGCTCATCCGAAAAAATGGTTGCTGGATCCGAATTGGTGTTTGGCCCATACGAAAAGATGTGATATCTTTTCAACACCTTTTTTCAATAGTTATGTCAGTTGGTGCACAACTCTTAAGAACTATTAATCGAACTGTGGATTTTCAGCAAATCACTCATTCCAATCCCGAGCATTACATAGTCTTTGTATTCTAAAATCCCTTTATGTGTCCAGTGTAAAGTCAAAAACACATTTTAGTTCGTAGTATGCCCCTCTTTTTTGAAAAATATTTTGGCTTGTAATATATTTGAATCATATTCTCGAAAATGTTTTTATCCTTATACCAAAACTGTTATCCTAAAGTAATATATTAGTTATGGTTTATGTTAAAAAAAAATATAGTGTGCTACTTTATTGGAATTGATTAGTCATTATATTTTGGGAGATAATTATTATAACCAAGCACTAGTCTGAGATAATTTTGTCTTAAGGAGAAACAAGATAGTTCTTATTTCAAAAAATTTAGTTGTGTCAAATTTATGTCCAAATTATGTCAAATAATGACATGAGCAAATTGCATTGTCCTCTCTTGAGATTAAGTATAATTATATATAGACCCCTCATATTTCAAAATATTACAAATACCTTTCTAAAAGTTTAACGTTAACTAAGAATTAATTTATATTGATTAAACAATATTTTTATTTTTTAATAAAATAAATAAATGATGGGCTCATGATTCAGTTTATTTGTAATTTCATGTGTTGAAAAACAAACTTATTTGAACTCAATTTCTGCATCATAACTTTTTGGATCTCGATTTCTGCATCAAAACTACTGATATAAAGATCATGAGCTTTTTGAATACTTGAACAGATTAAATTTTGAATTTTGTTTTAATATTAATTTATTAAATATTAAGACAAATTTCATAGTTTCTATGCAAGAGAATAATTTGAAGTCCAGTAATGTATTGGGTAAGCTTTAACAAATATAGTTATTGGGTCCGTTCTGTAAAAGACCCAACATAATTACTTATTTTGATCCATAAAAGCCAACCCACCATGTAAATTTAGTGTGATGGCAATTAGGAATAGTGACATAGAGGGTGTTTGGCTAAACTTATTTTAAATTTTTCTAATTAATTTGAACGACTTTAATATATTTCCATATGTTCGATTTAACTACTTAGAATGTTAATTTTGTCCCCATTCTTTTAACTTTATATTTACGTTACATACATACATTAAATATTTTTTATCCATTAATATTGCATACTTTACCAATTAATTAGATAATAGCAGAAAAAAAGAATATTTTTATTCATTAATATTACTCGCAATTTATAAAAAGTTAAAACTTATTGTTCCACTTCATTCCGATATTATCAAACACATTTAATTATCTAACACTATGTATTTATATATTGCAGTCATTCATATATTTATTCAAAGGGGTTTTTGTGAAGTCTCCAACCAAGCATCTTTATTATTTTAGGTTTAGGGACTATATCTCTTTTATCAATAAGCTCATTTATTTAATATTTATTATAAATAAAGAAAATATTCGTGTATATGTTAATATTACCCTCAACCCTTTATACCCAACTCTTAATTGTAACCAAAATTTAATCAATTTTGTCCATAAAAATCCAATTTTGACCAAAAAAAAATCTAATTTTGACATTTTCTAAAAAAAATTGCTGCCGGATTCCGGCGTTGACTTTTCGATTTTTTTTTCGCCGGTTTCCGGCGTTGACTTTTTTTTTTCTTCCGGATTTTTTCGCTGGTTTCCAGCGTTGACCAGCGGTTTCTGGCGTTGACTTTTTTTTAGTTTTTTTTATAGTTTTTTTAGGTCCGCCGCTAAACGTTGATCGTAATTGTGTTGTCACTGACAGTAAATTAACGTAATTATACTGTCAATGACAGTTAATTAACGTAATTGTACTGCCCGTTGACAATACATTTATGTAATTGCTCTGCCGTTGACAGTAAATTAACGTAATATTATTATTTTTTATTTTTTTTATTTTTTTTTGATTTGTTGACAAGGCATAGTAATTATATTACTATCGTTGACAGTAAAATAATTGTAAACACAATAATATTACTGTCAACAACATCAATATTATTATTGTTTTAGATTTTTTGTTTTGTTTGAGTTATTCATGGAGTAACGTAATAACATTAATGTCTATTATTGTGATATTACTGTAAACACAATAATATTACTGTGGTTGACGGTAATATTACTGTTGTTATAGTAATATTGCTGTCAACCACATCAATGTTATTATTTTGTTTGAATTTTTTTGTTTGTTTGAGTTATTCACGGAGTAACGTAATAATATTATTGTCTATCGTTGTAATATTATTGTGGTTGACGGCAATATTACTGTCACTCACAGTAATATTAATTCTTTTGATTTTTTATTATATTTATATTTGTTGAACGGTCAACATAGTAATATTACTCTATTACACAATAATTATGAGCTTTGTTGTGTTAATATTTCTGTGCTAGAGATTAATATAACAATATTAATGTGTTAAACTGTAGTTTAGTTAATTTTAATGTGTTTAACAGTAAGATAGTTAATATAATTGTCTCATCACATCAATATTGTTGTTTAAACGAAAAAAAATATTACAGAAAAAAAAAATCGAAAAAGCGGACGGCGGAGACCGGCGAAAAAATGCGAAAGAAAAAAAAATGTATACAAAAATGCATGTGCTAGAATTAATACCAATATTGAATACATTGATGTGGAGTCACGCCACTTCTATAGATTTTTTCAAGGGTTGCAATATTATTTATCGGTCATATTAGGGGTGAACACGGGCGGGTTTGGGCGGGTTTGAACCAAAAAGGCAACCCGACCCGACATAGGCGGGTTTACAACGTGGCAAACCGCACCTGCCTAGTTATGTTTACAAACTGCTCGGCTCGGGTCCTTTTCGGGTTCAGCGGGTCGGGCGGGTTGGCGGGCGGGTTGCAAAATCTAAAACCCCAACACCTTTTTACATCTGAAAAAACAAATAAAAAGAAATATGGGCGACGCCGAGATTCTGTATACGAATGGAAATTTGGGATTGACAAATCACCATCCGATAAACACAACAACTCTTATGGTGGAAGAAGAGATAATGGTGGCAGATATACCACCGATTTGGTGGTAGATGTAAGTGGTGAGTTACTGGCAAAGAAAAAAGAAAACATTCATTGAAGATAATAATTAAAAAATTATGGAGGATACATGTACATTTTGGGAGTAGAAGAAATATCTCCAAGGAAAATGGCTGGTGAAGTTGAACCCCTCAATTGAGAAGAAGCGGCAGAATTCACTTGAAAACCTAAACCCTAGCTAGATATGATACATATATATACGGGCGGGTCGGGTTGTGGGCGGGTTTCTAAAATTAAACCCGAGAACCGACCCACTTAAGTTCGGGTGTCAAAATTTTAACCTGCTACCCATAGTTTTAAAATAAGAACTGGCGGGTCTCGGGCGGGTTCGGGCGGGTCGGGCGGGCGGGTCGGGTTGGGCGGGTTTATGAACACCCCTAGGTCATATAACTTTTATTTATTTATTTATTTATTTATATCTCTAGTTAACACCGACCCCATATCTTGTTTCTATCAAAAGTAAAATAATACATGAACTTATTAATTCTTCCTTTGCAATTAATTCAAGTAAAAATAACTGTTTCCTTAACCTCGATTTTTGAAACGAAAAAAATATATTTAAAAAAAAAAAATTTGCTTGTCCAAATTGAAGTATTCATGGGAGAAAGATATTTGATTGGATTACAGACACGAGATAAGTCTTCTCAATCTACCATACCACCTGTCCACTTTATAACCCAAAACCAACAATAAATAAATTCATCACCAAATATTCAAATTAGTATTTATTATTTTATCAAATATAAATTCGGGTGAAGAGAAAACATATTACTTTTTTTTTGTTATTATTTTTAGAAATGAAGGGATTTCAAGAAACAGAAGACCCAGCTGAAACCAGGTAATTTATTTATTTATTATTATTTTTTTATATTTTTTTTTTGTATTTATGTTTCTATTTTCATGCTGGGAATCTGAGAATCGATGAATCTTGATGGCCCAGATGGAAAAAAAATAAAATTAAAAATTGATTCTTGGTAGTGTTTTAAATGCATGTCTGTATCTATATTCTGAGTTCTTGGATTTTTATTTATTTATTTATTTTAAAATTTTATTTTTCGCAGGTTGGCCTTTTGGGTGTATGATGAGTTCTGGGTTTTAGTTTGATTTTTGATTCTTGATTTATTTGCTCTGTTTTCTTGAAAAAGGTGCCACCTTTGGTGAATTAATTAAACAAAAAAATAAAAATTGATTCTGTTTCTTGCATCATTGCATGTGAGCTGTACTAGGAAGAAAAAGGAAAATTATTACACCAAAAATTGCTGTAATACCTGGTATTCTTAAGGTTTTCAGAAATTGAAAAAAACCTCTGTATACTTTGACCGTTTAATTAAATTGCCATAAAAGATTGTGATTTTGGCATTTATGTCAATTTAATTTGCCTCTAAATAAAAAAAAATTTGATTTTTTTTTTTTTTAATTTGGATTAACTAGTGTTAAATGATATTGAAGATGCCTTCATCAGTTTCAGAGAAGAGGATGTTTCCCTCAAAGCTCCTCTCTCTCCTAGTAGCCTTTTCGATACTTCTTTTAATTTCCTCTTCACTCTCCCTCCTCCGCTTCGACGACGATTCTTCGGTACCCAAATCCGTCCTTCAATTCATCGTAGTGAACAATTCATCGATTCACTCGAAACCCAACTTGAAAACCGACGACCCGCGAACAATCCCTCTCAAAAGACCCGTTTTCGAGATCGAAAAAAGGGTCGTCGAAGAACAAAAACAAGAAAATTACACTCGTAAATCTTGCAACCAAGAAAATAAAGATCTTCTTAGAGTGTACATGTACGATTTACCGGCCGAGTTTCATTTCGGATTGTTGGGTTGGAAGGGAGAAGGAAATCGAACGTGGCCGGATTTAAACGATCGGGATAAATTACCGTCTTACCCTGGTGGATTGAATTTACAACATAGTATCGAGTACTGGCTCACCCTCGATCTTCTTGCATCGAATAATCCGAACGTAACAAGGGGTTGTAGTGCAATTAGAGTAAAGAACTCAAGCGAGGCGGATGTGGTATTTGTGCCGTTTTTCTCGTCGTTGAGTTATAATCGGTATTCGAAGCCCGAGGGGAAGCAAAAGATTAGTTTGGATAGAATATTGCAGGAGAAATTGGTGGAGTTTTTGAAAAAACGGAGAGAGTGGAAACGGAAGGGAGGTGGGGACCACTTGGTCGTGGCCCACCACCCGAATAGCATGTTGTTTGCTCGGAGAAAGCTCGGTTCGGCCATGTTTGTGCTGGCGGATTTTGGGCGGTATCCGACTGAAGTGGCGAATGTTGAGAAGGATGTGATTGCTCCTTATCGGCATATGGTGAGGGCTATTGCGGCGGATGATTCGCCCCCGTTTGAGGAAAGGCCGACGCTCGTTTATTTCCAAGGAGCGATTTATCGGAAAGATGTAAGTTTTTTTATGCTCACTTACTGTAAAATTTTTACTTGTTTTTGTTTGTTCAGTACTTTCAATAGGAAAAGAAAAAAAAAAAGTAATTAGGATTTATTGCATTTAGCACCCCATGTGTTTGCTCTAATTCTCAAAAAACTTCCCCCGTGTCATAAATATTAGAAAAAATCCCAATTTTATTAGCCAGAAACGCCCCCCCCCCCTTTAGGTGTTGTTTTATTCCTTTAGTAATTTTGAGGAAAAAAAAAAAGTAATAAAATTACTTGTATTTAGCCCCCTATGTTTACTCTAATTATCACAAAACTACCTGTGTTATAAATATCTGCAAAATTCCCCCCTATGATTCACTTTTATAAGGAAACTATTTAACTACCACCTAAAACACACCATTTAGAGGTTGTTTTTGTTTGTTTAGTACTTTCAAGGGAAAAAAGAGAATAGTAATTAGAATTTATTGCATTTAGAACCCCAGTGTTTACTCTAATTTCAAAAAACCCCACATATTATGAATATTTGTAAAATCCCCAACAATTCAATTTTATTAACAAACAACCCCTAAGAACGCACCATTTAGGAGTTGTGTGCCAAAAGAAATGCAGTATAAGGTGTTATAATTCTTATCTTAATTCAATTCTTGAGAAGATATGATTTTTTATCACATATAATATTTATTTTTCTACTTGTGAACACTAATTTCTTGAATTTTTCAGGGCGGAGAAATTCGTCAAGAGCTATACTACCTCCTCAAAGACGAGAAAGACGCGCACTTCGCATTCGGAAGCGTTCAGTCGAATGGGGTACGCCAGGCTGGCAAAGGGATGTCCTCGTCGAAATTCTGCCTAAATATTGCCGGAGATACCCCTTCGTCGAACCGCCTCTTCGACGCAATCGCCACCCACTGCGTGCCCGTTGTTATCAGCGACGAAATCGAACTGCCGTTTGAAGATATTCTCGATTACTCGGAATTCTGCGTGTTTGTAAAATCGTCCGATGCTGTGAAAAAGGGTTACCTCGTAAATCTTCTAAGAAGTATCGAACGAGATCAGTGGACGAAAATGTGGGAGAGGTTGAAGGAGATTAGTGGACACTTTGAGTATAATTATCCGTCGAAGAGTGGAGATGCAGTTGATATGATTTGGCAGACTGTTTACCGGAAGAGATCGCCTACGATGCTGAGTGTCCACCGGAAGAATAGATACAGCAGATTGCAAGTTCTCTAGGAATTTTATATTTGAAAATGTATTTACTGTAGCCCATTTAATTAGGCTGTAATGTAATGTATGGTTAGCTTGGTTTCTAGAAGTTTACACATGATTATCCGTATAGATGGAAATCGGATGTGATCGAACAGATCGGAGTTAATCCTTTTCGAAAAATTCCAAAAAAAATTTCGGAAGTGAGAAACTAATTCTGATTTCGTTTTGAAAAATTTCGGATTTGAATTGTTGGAATTTGATTTCAATATTTTAGTCATCAATAATGTAAAATATGTAATACCATTTATATTATGAGTGTGATTTTTGATTTTTTTTTTGTTGAAATTTTTACGAATATTTTTGGAAATTAAAATAGGATAAAAAAAAAATCGGAATCTAACTGTAATCTAATTCCGTTCAGAAAAATTGGAAATCGAAACTTTCCAAATTTGGAATGAAAAATATTGTTCGAAAGGTGAAAATATACGGATCGAATCTACGTACTTTCGATGAACTACGATAAAACAATGGAATCAAAAGATCGAAATTAAAACCCACAGGCAAAAAGAGAACTATATATATTTCTATCTAAAAATAAATATCATAATAACCCCTGTATACTTGAGCTATGCTTTGGGCATATATATATATATATATATATATATATATATATATATATATATATATATATTGCTTGATCTTCAAAGCTTCATCTCTCAGCATCTGTTGTGAATAGGGTCGGATCCTCCACGAACTGTTCGTTTTTCCGACTGATTCGGGTCGAAATTCATTGCAGGGGAAGGCGCGATGTTTAGCGGCACCTTCGTACTTTGCAAGGCATCTTCGTTCAGAACCCGGAAGCTTCTAGAAGCAGAAACTCTCTCCGTTTCGATCGACAGAAACCCGAAACAAATTAGTAGTACAGAGATGATGATCCTATAGGTTAAGCAACACATTTCTTTGTGAGTATAATTATGATGTAAGAATAAATTAAATGGTGTGTCTGAATAAATATTAATAATATGCAGCTAGCCAGCTACATATATGGGTTAATTTGATTTGTATATAGGGGGCAACTATTTTGAATACTAATTTTTGCTTAGTTGAATACTACCTAGTTGAAAACCACAATTGAGTACATATTTATAAGTTTTTTCTTACTTTAAAACCAAAATAAAAAGAAAATTACAAAAACACCCTTTCATACAAAATATCAATTATATCAAATTTTATTAGAAATTACCTATTCAAAAACCAAATAAAAAAAAAAGAAAAAAAACCCTTTGTTGTTAAAAAAAAAAAACCTCCACCATTTCTTCTCCTCTCCAACCTTGACCGCCGCCGCCGCCGCCGCCGCCGCCGCCGCCGACACCGCCGCCGCCGAACGCCACCGTACGTGCTCGTAACTGCCGCGACAACCCAATTAAACCCTATCTTTTTCATCTTCTTAAATCCTCCAAAACATCTCCAAATTCAAAAAATCAAAACCTCACAAAACTTATAAAATGGAGTTATAAGACAATAATATGGTAGTATATGTGGAAAGAGAAGCCATTAAGGTAAGTATCGATGTCTTTTTTGAGCTTCGAAGTCGATTTTGAAGTTTTTTTTTTTGAAACCCGTCGGCAATTTTCGACACATACAGGTCGATTTTTGGTCAATTTTCGACACCAACGTGTCGAAAAAGAAAAAAAAAAAAAAAAAAAAAAAAAAAAAACCAAATTTCGACACCTACCTGTCGAAATTTGGACAATTTTCGACAGGTAGGTGTCGAAAAACACTATTGGTAAAAAAAAAAAAAAAAAAAAAAAAAAAAAAAAAATTTTTTTTTTTTTTTTTTTACCAACAGTATTTTTTCGACACATACCTGTCGAAATTTGGACAATTTTCGACAGGTAGGTGTCGAAATTTGGTTTTTTTTTTTTTTTTTTTTTCTTTTTCGACACGTTGGTGTCGAAAATTGACCAAAAAATCGACCTGTATGTGTCGAAAATTGCCGACGGGTTTCAAAAAAAAAAAACTTCAAAATCGACTTCGAAGCTCAAAAAAGACATCGATACTTACCTTAATGTGTTCTCCTTTCATATATACTACCATATTATTGTCTTATAACTCAATTTTATACGTTTTGTGAGGTTTTAATTTCTTTAGTTTTGATATTTTTTAGAAGGGTTTGTTGTGAGATTTTTTAGAAGGGTTTGTTGTGAGGAAGATTTTTTAGAAGGGTTTTTGGGGAGGGAGAAGAAGGAGGTGGAGAAGGAGGGAAATGGTTTTTTGAGTTTTTGATTATTTGGTATTTAAGAAAGAAAAATAGTATTTGTAATATTTTTTTAGTTTTAATTTCATTAAGGGTATTAAAGTAATTTACAATTAATTATTTATTTTTTATTTTTTTGGTATTCATGTAAGCAAAAGTTGGGATTTGAAATAGTGATCCCCTTGTATATAAGGTGGATTAATAAAGCAATAAAGCAGAAAGGGGGGTTACCCTAAAACCCTAGAGTGAAGCTAGATTCACAACCAATCATAAGCCTAGTACGGAAGCAACATTTATATAAGGCTGTTTTTGGAAGTTTGTGACAGGTTTGAATCAAAAGTTCTTATTTGGAAAACAATTCATAAATAAATAGAGGTCAAATTACGAGTAACCGGTCTAATTACGAAAATAATTCTCATGTTTGAGTAATTACGAAAATCTCTTTGAGGTATGCTGTCGTCTCACACAGTCCCTATAGTGTTACTTTTAACAATAATCCTTTTATTCCATGGAACACTCTTCTAAAAATGTCATTTTTGCCCTTTAACATGTGACACGTGTAAGCATATGAATTACTTGGGGGTAAATTGTAATATATTTAAAAAAAATATAGTATTTTTAATTGTAAAACATAATATATATAAAAAATAATTAAATATATCTTGTAACATTAAAAGTTCTTATTTGTTGTAGTTTTTTTTGTTTACATAATATTTTTTTATTCAATGAAATCGATTTCACATATTTCTGTAATTTTTATTCTATAAAATCGATTTTATGTTACGAAATTTCATTATTATTAAATACATTTTTAATAACTCAAAAAAGCTTCTCGCGTAATTCTCTGACAACATACATCGGGAGGTTTCGGTAATATCGCATATATAGGGGGGTTTTTATAATTAAACATTACCTCAGGGGGTTCTCGTAATTTATCCTTTGTTTTGTTTTCAAATAACATAAGGGTAAACCGGATAAAATACATTTTTTATAAGTTTAAACGACCAAACACTGGTCAGGGGGATTTCATAACTACACATATATGAGGAGGATTTTCGTAATTAGACATTACCTCATAGGGTTTCTCGTAATTTGCCCATAAATAAAACATAATTTTTGAGAAGCCAAGAATCTTTTTTTTTTTTTCTTTTTTGGTTTCACCACCAACATCCTATTCTTTGCCTTGTTACTTAGACCATTGAATGCAACACCATTTCTCCACGTTATGCTTATTTTTAGTCGCACGATATTAATTGTCAGAACATTGTTTATATATATATTATTTTGTAATAAGTTCAAATTTAATCAGAATTAGAATTTTGGAACATTATAAATATTTACCATGATCCAGAAAATAGAAAATTAAATCATCAATTCCGTTTTTATTTATTTACTTGTAAAATAATTAAAAAAAGAATATTTAAAATTAGAAGGAAAAGAAAAGGTAAACAAGGGAAATTGTTCATTCGACCCTACACCCGGTGAAAAACACCAGGTGGGTCTTTTGCAGCCACGTGTTTTTTTTTTTTTTTCTAAAACCCCTAAAGGTAAACCCTGGCGGAAAATCTATTATAAAATACAAAAAAGAGACACGTGGCAGCAGAAGACCCACCCGTTGTTTTTCACCGGGTGTAGGGTCGAACAAATCAGAAGGGGAATACCTTCAAAAGTTAAAATATTGTGATACATTTTGGTTAAATCTTACAATAAATTGACGTCTGGAATATTTTACCACTAGATATTTAATTTGATTTGAATGATAACTTGCCAATTCTTTAGTTATCGGGTGCAAATCGCCAATTAATATTAGTTATTGGGTGCAAAACACAATTCACAAGCATAAATTGATGTGACATGATTTTGAACTACTCAAAAAGTTTTGCCATGAGTTTTGAACTACATATCTTGCTTACTAAGGAAACCATAGGGAATGGATATATATTCATACATCATAAATCACGTACAGTAAATCTTTTATAAATTAATACAGTCGTGACGAATAAAATTTTATTAATTTAACAAAAATATTAATTTTCGAGCTAATAATTTAGTACATATTTACCGAGTCGGAAACGATTTTTTGTATTATTTAAACGAAGTTATTTAATTTATTGAGGTTCTACTGTATTTGGGTATTTGGATAGCAAAAACGCCAGAGAAAGTGGATTGTTGAACAAAAACAAATTCCCCCACATTAAAATACCAAGAATTTGCTTTATGCCTAACTCTCACCTTTAGAATTCTAAGCTCTTCTCTCTATGCAAATAAACACAGAAAAAATTGACAGTTTTTGGTTTCTTGTGCTCAATGGATTTCCTTTATGCTTTTCTTTTGCCCCTTCTTTATTTTTTGCATGGAACTAAGCCTCTCCATTCAAATTTCTAGTAACACTTCTCTCTCTTTTTTATTACACACACACACATTGCGTGTCTTAGGCTGTAAGTTCATTGCCAAATTTTAACTACCTTTAAGAAGTATATTGTCGATCCTCAGCCAAATCTTAAAAAATTTATCTTCTAGCGTTTCACCAATTTTTAGAGTTTACTATTTAATAACCAATTTCATAATTTCGCTATCAAGTTTTAGAAAATTTTCACAAGTGCAGTGCCGTATTATGTTAAGAATACTCAATTTATTAAGAATACTCACTTTTTAAAAATTTCAGCTAATTTCAGAAATTAACTTTCATCAATCTTCGAGCAATTTTAGAAGTTCGCTATCGATTTCAACCTATTTTAAGAAGTTGAGTACCATATTATTTAAAAAAAACATAAGTTTCAAAAGTTCAATGTAATAAGCATGCGCATGTTCTTGCAGAGTGAGTTAAATTTAGCTTGTATGGGGGGTCCTTTCTCCAAATCTTGAGTCTTTTAATTAAAACCATATTTCATTTGAAAGTTATCAGAAATCAAATGTTACAAAAAATCGAAAAACCCGATTTTGGAAGCCCGAACAATGTTGATTTGCAAAAAGATCAAAACAATATACAAAGGTTACTATATTGAAATAGCATAGAATATTATTTTAATTATAATTTGTAATCATTGCTTTTAAAAATAATACGTTAACCAGGTAATTATCGGTAACCAACTTTCAAAAATATTAGTACTCGCCGTACCAATCGACCGTCTATGCATAAGTTCGTCGAAACTATCGATTCTCTAATTCTAGTAACTTGATTAGCGATCAATCAAATCATTAGCGAAAAAATGCACTTTCGATATGTCTCATATATTTGTCTTTTTATAGAGTTTTTTTTTTTTTTTTTTTTTTTTTTTTATCGTAAATTGTTTGTCACTTTAGAATTTCAGTTCAATGAAACATTAATTGTATTTTTTTTTTAATTTTTAGTGATAACCTATATTTTTCCTATAACTTATTTAAGGGTAAAGTACAACCACCCTGAGGTTTGGTCAAATTACAAAAAAATCCCTTATGTTTGGATAATTACAACCACTCCTCTCAACTATGAATCTTCTTACACGTCCATCCTTATAGTGTCAAATTTAACATAATCTTCTAGATTCCGTGGAATGTTCTCCTGTTTTTACTCATTTTGTGCAAAAACGCAGTTTCTGTTGCGCCACAATCTGATGTATACAAGCCAAAAAACACATCTTACGATCATCTTGCTTCAAAATGTGGAGCTCGAACGTGATAAAACAAATACAAAATTGAGAATATTCCATATAGTCTAAAATATTCCATTAAATTTGACACCGCAAGGGTGGACGTGTAGGAAGATTTATAGTTGAGGGGTGGTTGTAATTACCCAAACATGAGGGGTTTCTTTCGTAATTTGACCATACTTCAGGGGTTGGTTGTAATTTACCCTTTATTTAAACTTATTATTTTTCTTAATATGTTTGCAAGAATCCAATTTCAGGCCCATTGAAATTCAAATCGAAGGCCTATCTCTAGGCCCAGTGACGCTGACTGTAAAATCAAATAATAAAAGAAGTGAAAAAAAGAAAAGAGAGAATATAAATAGAGAGAGAAAATTCATTGCAGAGAGAGAGAAAAGAACGGTTTTTTCAAATTAAAAAAAAAAAACCTAAAATCTCTAGGGTTTAGCACACAGCTCGAGACCTTCCTTCACTCATGGCGGAAGAGGCTGCTCCGGAGGTCCCAATGGAACTCGAACCCAAGGCACAAATATCAACCGATACTAATCCGGCGGTGGATTCCGAGAACGGCGGCTCGAAGCGCGCTAGGGAGGAAGTCGAGGCGCCGGAACAGAACGGCGATAAGAAGGCGAAAATCGAGGACGAAAAGTCCTCCGAGGAGCGGCGGCTCGAGAGTTCCGGCGGCGGAGATGATAAAATGGCGGAGGAGAAGGAATCGGGCGGGGCGGTAACCATCGGCCTGAAGACATTCGGATCTTCCGTGGAGATGTTTGATTACTTCTATAAGCTTCTTCATGCTTGGACCCCCAATCTCAACATCAATAAGGTAATTTTTTTTAAACTTTATGATTTTTTTTTCGGTTTATCTTCGTTTATTGATTTTCGATAATGATATAATGTGCTTCGAATTAGTTGAAATGTTTGATTGAGTGTACTGGAACCAAGTTTGATTTGTGATTGTGTAATGAATTTTACAATTCCAACTAGTGTTCATACAAAGATTTGATTTTTTAATATTATAGATTAATATTATTGGTTAGTTTTTTTGTTGCTTAATCGTGCCCTTAAGTTTAGGGAGTTGGTTTATGTTTTGACACATTATTAGCTTAATAATATAAATCGTGTCCTTAAGTTTAGGGAGTTGGTTTATGTTTTAGTGTGACTGTTTTAGCTTAATAATATTATCTGAGTGATACGTGCAGAAAAGGTTGTGGAATGAATTAGTTGGCTTATTAGTGGGTTTCGGTTTCGGTTTTGGTAGAATAGTGGATGTTTTATTTGTAATAATTAAACTCTTGTAGTTTCTCTGTCTTGCTCTCCTTATTTCTTATATATTAATCAGATAGATTATTTTTTACCCACATTCAAGAACGTAACAATATACTTTTCCTTCTTACTTGATAGCAAATATTTTTCATTGCATTAGCAGTGAAACAATATAGTTTAAATACGTTGTTTTTCATCATTCGTACCAGTTGGGATGAGTAAGAGTTTGTGGTATTTTTACTTTGTCCGGCTGATTGGTTGGTAGTTAACACGTTTCTTGAAATTGCTATTTGATTGATCTGTCTTTTAATTGTGGGGTTAAGACAATCTACTTGTTTAATGTTTATCGACATTGAATTGCACTATTGTATTTTCAAAATAAAGCATATTTCATCCTTGTTGCTCGAGTTGATAGTTAAAAAAAAATAAAAAATAAAATTTCGCTAATCACGAACAGAGTTAAATGTGATCCATGATGCATCTGTAGAACATACCATCTGTTCAAAATATAATAAAAAGGTCAGAAATGTAAAATGTCATCTATACGAGCACTACGAACTTGTTCAATTACGATGGTTCAATTGCTGTAGATTTTGATCAACGTGTAAAAGGCTTTTTGAGTAATTAATATTTTAGTAATTGTTACAGTACGAGCATATGATGGTGCTAGAACTGCTGAAGAAAGGTCATCTAGAAGCGGAGAGAAAGATTGGGAAAGGCATAAAAGCTTTCCAAGTCCGTTTCCATCCAAAGTTCCATAGCCGTTGCTTCTTCCTAACAAGGGAGGACGACACGACCGATGACTTCAGCTTCAGAAAATGTGTGGACCAGATTCTCCCGTTACCCGAAAACATGCAAGTCAAAAATGATGTCAATAAGGCACTGCGTGGTAAAGGAGGCAATCGTGGACGTGGTCGCGGCCGCGGCAGAGGCTGGAAATAAAAAGAAAAAAAAGAAAATAAAAAAATCTGTTTGAACTTTTAATTACTTTCTGCTTATTATTAATTTTGCTTCGAATGTTCCTTTTTTTTTTTTACTTTTTTTTTTGTGTGTGAAAAACACTCTCTGAACCTTTGTTGAGAAAGGGAGAATTGGTATTTGCTATATATTCTATTTGCCGTAACCACTATGCTTTTGTTTGAGCTTTTGGTATGGCCATTTTTGCCGAACTATTGTTTCTTTCTTGATTCTGGCATAAAATGGGTCGGGGCGGCATTTGTGATACGGGTATTCTACTACTCGACCCGATTGGTAATTAGCGTATCATATTTTGTTAAAACTCTGTTTATTTAGTGATTCTGCCATAAAAATGGGTAGGATTGAGTGAATACAAATATCTGCTGCCCGATCGGATATTAATCGATTGTAATTGGGTTTTTCGTAATTTTAAAAATTTGTAATTCATTACAAATTGTACTGCAATTTGTGTAACAAAAAAATTACATGTGAGAAGAAATAACATAGAGAATGCAAAAAGTCTCTTGAAATTCTAACTGAAAAGTGGTTGGGTTAAGGTTTATGAATGATTCTGCCGTTATATGGATCAAGTGTTAATGCAGATGGAGGTTTATGTTATTACTGTTATTTTTAAGAACTAATAATTACATAACATAATTGCACCACTACCACTCATTTAATCTGCATATATTTAATTATATTTGGTGCCACTAAATTTAATTAATACTAATAGTGGTGGTGGCCACTTTATAGTGTTTAATTAATATTTACCACGTAAGTTATTTTTAACATCCTTATATGAAAATGAATGGTGAATAATTGTTACCATCATTGGTTAGCATTGATTTGGTACGTTACTTTATATAATTCATTTTCACTTTTTCAGGTTGCTAATAAATATTTATAAAACTGAAACTGGCTAAATTTTATTGGAAAATATTAAGTGAAAATTGTAAAATGGCAACTTAATTGAGTTCAATATTTTCATTTTCAGGTGGAATTATGTACAATTAAAACTCTTTAAATTAATACAGTTTGAACTAACAAAATTTTATTCATTTAGCAAAAATATTAAATTATCGAACTAATAATTTAATATATTTTTATCGAGTTGGGACTAAAAAAAAGTATGATTTAGACGGGGTTATTAATTTATTGAAGTTTTGTTGTATTAGTGTACAAGAAATGTTAGTAACTAAAATAAAACAAAAAAAAAAAAAATTGAAAGAAAATTAAGATCAAAGTATTAATTTCAATGCAACTTACTCAAAAAGATAAAAAATGAAAAAGTAGAACAAAAGTATCATGCTAGTTTTAGTTTCAAGACTCCAAGTTCCAAGTCCCAACTAATTTGTATATATTAATTTATTAAAAAATTTCCACTGTTAAATATGTCTCAATTTTCATCGATACCGTAAATTCAATTTTAAAATTTCAACTCAAAGGATTAAAAATTTCGTCTTTAAAATATTGCCGAATTCAAATAGTAAAAATGTCGAAATGTAACTCAAATTACAACAAATTTCTTTTTTTCTTTAATTTCGTCATATTCAAATTAAAAAATAAAAAATCAAAATAACATACTTAACCAGAATAAATTAGCAAACCATAATCTCTACAAACACTCTCTCTCTCTCTCTCTAAATGCGACGGCGCCACGATCTACAAGGGCAGTAAATCATCATAAATATTGCGCCATTTCACACTCGTATTTATCATTTCCCTCCCTCGTCTTCTTCATTTCCAACTCCACACACACACATAGAAACTCTCTCTCTCTCTCTCTCTCTCTAGAATGGAAACTACTCATCATCAAGCCATTAACATGAGTTGGCAAAACTACGGAGCAACAACAACAGCAACAACCAAACAAGAGTACGATGATGTTTTCTCCTTTCCCCCACTCTTCGATCATACTTTCAGGTATCTTCTCATCATGCATTTGTCTCATAACCCAATTAGGGTTTTCTATTCTTCTTCTTCTTCTTCTTCTTCTTCTTATTTGTTTTTTCGGATTTCATGATTTTACATATTTATATTTTTTTCTTCTTCCGCGGTGGTCATTAATTATATACAGCAGTTATACTGACTGGGGTTTCCAAGATGAATTCGGGTTCTTCCAAGAATCTGTCGTTCTCGATCCTTCGCTCTCCTTCGTCGATTATGTACCAAACCCCACTTTCTTTCCAGGTAATTATTATTTACAGACAAGTATACATATATACATATGTATGCATATTTAAAATGATGATCAATACTTCTATGTATTTTTCTCTGGGGTTTTTACTATCTTAATTTATGCAGAGGGTTTTGTCTGCAATACCGATGGCATCAATGCAGGCGAAACGATGTTCGCAGTTGGACATAACGAAATGCCGTTAGCGCCGGTGGTGGAAGCTGATAATAAGAAAGCAGACAAAAGATCAGTTGAAAAGAAGGATGTAATAAGCAGCAGCAATTCGAAAAGTAATTTGACGAGGGAAGAAGTATGTCGGTATTTTTATATGCCAATAGCACAAGCAGCAAAAGAACTGAATGTAGGAGTAACCCTATTGAAGAAAAGGTGCAGAGAATTGGGTATTCGACGGTGGCCCCACCGTAAGTTGATGAGCCTCCAAACCCTAATCAAGAATGTCCAGGTATGTATATATATATATATATATATATATATATATATATATATATATATATATATATATATATATATATATATATATATATATATATATATATATATATAGTAGAATCTCGATAAATTAATACTCAATAAATTAACACGCTATAATTTTTTCTGGTTCTGATTCGGTAAAAACGTACTAAATTATTAGTTCGATAAATTGATATTTCGCTAAATTAATTAAATTTCGCAAGTCATGACTGTGTTAATTTGTAGAGGTTTAAGTGTATATGTATGTTTCTATTACACAAATCCAAGAAATGTGTGAATTGAAAAAAAAGAAGGAATTAATTAATATTTAGTCGTTATTCGTTTTTCGGGGTGCTATAGAAAATGGGAGAGGAAGATTCGGAAGAGAAAGGGAAGTTGATGAGAAAGGCGATAGAGATATTGGAGCAAGAGAAGAGAATAATGGAAGAGATACCTGACATGGAAATGGAAAACAAGACGAAGAGGTTACGACAAGCTTGTTTTAAGGCTAACTACAAGAAGAGAAAGCTCCAAATGGGATTCATCACGGACGATAAAATTACTTGTTCGGAATCGGCGGGCCCCTCCCCAAGCGACGTATATCCAAGCGGAGTCGAAAACTTTACGGAAAATGGATGTGGCACGATGGAAGAATTCGAGTCTTTTTTCTGTTATGAATGATTTTATTACATGAATAATAATATGCATATAGCAATGTTTGTTTAGAAGTATATATAGGTGCAGAGTTTGTTTTGAGATGTTATGTTAGTGCTTTTCTTGTATGTGTATTTTGTATCACATGAGAGTGATCAATATCAATAGATTAATGTTGCTTAGGGTTCTTTAGGCCCTTTTAGAATATCAATAGAATCACTAAATTCTTTTATCAACTAGTATTTTCTTTCAACTAAGCTAAAATTCATAATTTATATGACAAAATAGGAAGTGCTATTTAGAATGACAATGATAAATTAATCTCTATTTGTTTCAATTTTGTCATTATTACTATTTATTACTTTTGAGAGAATCAATGGGAATCAATGGATATAAAATAAAGGGTTAATTAGGGACACCCCTCAAGTTACATCCATTTGCAAATAATACCAACTCATTTTATATTTACTCTTTATTAATACCCTTTTTATTTGATATTGAAGTTCATTATAAATCCTTTATTATTTAGTATACCCGTTGTATTATTTTTCTTCACCACAAATCATATTCCTTCAAACACATCGTCATTCACCATATTGCTCTTTTTCCTTTTTCTTCTCTGGCGGGACGCTAAGTTCGACAACAAACTTGTCACCTGTCGGGCTCTTCTTCCACAAGGTGCTTTTCTGATGGTAGAAATTGGGCGGTCTCCTTCTTCTGACGCCGCGGCTAACTCTTTTCCCGTCTCTTCTCCGTCAATCCACTTCGACGTTCCTCAATTCTGGCAATAACGAGTGATGTGGGCAAAAATCTCACGCGAATGAAGTGGTACAACGCGATTGATGACGGTTTAGTAAGTTTTTTCATGCGGGGCGTTAGGGTTTTTGTGCGACCGCTCTAGGGTTTGGCTTCTGATTGCGTTCTAGGTTTTGGTCGCATTGGAGTTTGGTGGCGGCACATGTTTTCACACGGCGAGGCTAGGGTTTGGGATGTTTGATATGTTTGGCAGTGTTGGATGAATTTGTAGTTGAGTTGTGTCTGTAGCTGGTTGTTTTTGACTGCATGTGTGTTAGAACATTCTAAAACTGTAGTCGTTTTGCCAGAATTTGCAGTTGTTTTTGTGTGGCGGTGTTAGGGTTTGCTAGAATAATTTTTTTACAGTCGTTTGGTTAGAGTTTGTAGTTGATTTCGATAATTAGTAGTCAGTTTTCGGAGTTTTCGGTGATTTATTAGTTGACTTCGCCATTTTCTTATTAGATTTCAATAATATTGTAATTGATTTCAATATTATAGTTGGTTTTGATGATTTTATAGTTAATTTCGATGAATTATAGTGAATTACTATAAATTGTAGCTAGTAGTGCTATAGTGAATTATATCATAAATTGTAGATTGTAGTAGGTTGCTAAAATTTGTAGTTGGATTGAGATGTTTTTATAGTTGTTTTTATTATAAATTGAAGTCGTAATAGAATTTTGTAATTGATCACTGAAATTTGTAGTCGATATACTTTAATAACTTTGCCAGAAAAAAATAAAAATAAAATAATAAAAGAACTAGTTAATTATAATTTTAATAAATAAAAATAAATAATTAAATTGTAGTTGATTATTGTAATGTACAACTGTTATATACTAGAATTATTTGACTATTTGTGATTTGTAATAGCGCCTAAAAAAATTGCAGCGGTCGAATTTCGGCCGACAAAGAACAGAAAAATTCCACCGGAACGCCGATGAACGGACTCCATCCCGAGAAGAAAATCATTTCCCTGATAAAATCATGCACCCAAAAAACCCATCTACTCCAGCTCCACGCCCATCTCCTCTGCTCCGCCCAATTTCACAACCCCGCCGTTTTCCTCCCCTTCCTCTCTCGTTCGTCTCTCCCTCCGCTGCGCGATCTTTCTTACTCCGGCAGAATATTCTCCGAATTCCCGGATCCCAATGTTTCACTATACAACACCATGATCAGGGCTCATTCATTCAGCCGTGATTCAGCCCCCACCGGCTTTCTCCTCTACCAAGAACTAAATCGTTTAGGCATTTCATCGAACGCTTTATCCGCCACCGTCGCGATCAAGTGCTGTACCAAGATCAAATCTTTGTCCAACGGAATCCAGATTCACGCGAAGATTTGGAAAGACGGGCATCTCTCCGACAACCTTTTGTTAACCACAGTGATGGATTTCTACTCATCTTTAGAGAAGGGTAGTGAGGCGTGCAAGGTGTTCGATGAAATGTCCCACAGAGATGTTGTTGCTTGGAATGTGTTGATCTCTTGCTGCACTCGTAACGGCCGCACACGAGACGCGTTGTCCTTGTTCGAGAGGATGTCAACAAACTCAAACACGTGCCGACCGGATGATGTCACTTGTTTACTTGCTCTCCAAGCTTGTGGGAGCTTAAATGCATTAGAGTGGGGCGAAAAAATCCACACCTACATAGTCGAAAACGATCTCCTCAAAGCCAAAAGTGTTTGTAATTCTCTCATTGCAATGTACTCACGATGCGGGTGCATTGAGAAAGCCCACGATGTATTTAAGAATATGGTCGGTAAAAACGTCGTTTCCTGGACCGCCATGATTTCAGGTAGGGGCGGATATTGGAACTTGATATCTCGAATTCCGCGATTCCCATCCAAATATTTCCGATTTTGGAACAAATTTTTATTCAGAATTCCGAAAGTTCCGATTTTTTTTTTTGAAATTGGTATTATATTCAGATTTTCGATCCGATTTTAATTTCTGAAATTATTTCCGAACACTCCAAAAAAACAAAATCCGGATAATTACATTATAATATCAACATTATTTTGTATTTTATATTACCGGTGAAAAAAAAGGGGAAATTTTGAATTTTGTCAATTCCAATCCGAAAATTCCGATTTTCGGAATAAGTTTTTTCATTCAAAATTCCAAAATTCCGATTTTCGATTATTCTAATGTTTTTTTCAGAACGGAATTGAAATTAGTTTTTTCACTTCATAAAGTCCTAAATCCAATTTCCACCCCTATTTTCAGGTCTAGCAAGCAACGGCTACGGTAGAGACGCCATCGCAGCATTTGAAGCGATGCAAAAGGAAGGCATTTCCCCTGGCGACCAAACTTTCACCGGAGTATTATCCGCTTGCAGCCACTCCGGCCTAGTTGAAGAGGGCCGGCGATTTTTCCAATCCATGATCCAAGATTTCAAAATCCAACCGAACATCCACCATTACGGGTGCATGGTGGATCTCTTGGGCCGTGCGGGTTCACTAGACGAGGCTTACGATCTCATATCGTCGATGAGAATCAAACCCGACGCCGCAATGTGGCGGACGTTGCTCGGTGCGTGCCGAATCCACCAGAATATTCCTCTGGGAGAACGTGTGGTCGACAATCTCGTTGAGCTCAAGGCTCAAGAAGCAGGCGATTATATTCTCTTATTAAATATTTATTCTTCGAATGGGGATTCGGATAAGGTTGTGGAAGTGAGGGAAATGATGAAGAACAAGGGAATTCGGACTACGCCCGCTTGTAGCATGATGGAGTTGAATGGAGAGGTGCACGAGTTTTTTGCGGACGATGTTTCGCATCATAAGAGGAAGAAGGAGATTTACGAAATGCTTGAGGAGATTAATCAACAACTTGCGATTGGTGGATATGTTGATGATGGTGTGAGTTGTGGTGGGGTCCACAGTGAGAAATTGGCGGTTGCTTTTGGGGTGCTTATGACAGCGCCTGGGACCACGATTAGGGTTGCCAAGGATCTTAGGATATGTGTGGATTGTCATAATTTTTGCAGGATTTTGTCGTCGGTTTATGATCGAAAAGTGGTGGTTAGGGATCGGAATCGGTTTCATCATTTTCGTGAGGGACGGTGTTCTTGCGGCGATTATTGGTGATTCTATTGTTCATGCAGTTTTTTGGGAATCTTTGTGCTCCACAAAAGATTCCCCATTGTTTTTTTTTTTTTTTAATCTTACTTCTTTTTTTTTTTTTTTTTTTTTTTTTTTTCTAATTCCTTTATACGAGTTAATAAAGAGAAGTTAATAAAGAGATTTAGGCTTTGCTCTGTTGTTACTGTTAATCAATATAACGAATCAAACATCTTACTAACTTCTCTCGTCGTTTTTTCTAAGTACTTAAAGCTCACCAATTCAGGAAGCTATTAAACAACGATTTTCCGGGGAAAATATCGTTATTTGGAACCCGTGTCACTAATTTTACGAGTAAAGAAACGCGCAATCAGAGACGAAAAAAAGAAAAAAACATAAGCATTTTATATGTATATAAGAATAAAACCACCAATTCGAACAAATACATTGCTCCTGCGACGTTTAATGCCAAACTTCTAGAACCGAATAATTCCCACAACTTCTACTACACCGAAAACGAAAGATCCCTGTTCAGTACAACAAAACTGGAAATCCGATACATTAACGAGGCCGCACTACATTATTTCTCATCAAAGAACGCTTCACTTGAAAAAAATAAAAATAAAAAAAGAAATTACGCAGCAACCGTTTGCTTGTTCACAAAAGCAACACCTTTGTCGATACTAGCCTTCAACTCCTCCTTGAGAGCTTCCAAAGCCTTCTCTTCATACTCACTCAACCCTTCAATCTCCTTCGAAATAACCGCCTCAACTCCATTCCTCCCCAATTTAACCCTCGATGCGAAAAACGGAAGCTCCGTCAAATCCGACTGAACATAAGCACACTCGTAAACATCGCTGTCACCATCAAGCGCACGCAGTGAGGACTCGACAAATCTCGCAGCGGCATAAGCCATCGAAAGAGTGGCGGACCCCGCCCCAGCCTTCGCTTCCACAACCTCAGTCCCGGCGTTCTGAATCCTCACCGTAAGCTCCTGCACCTCCTTCTCGGAGAAAGAAACCTCCGGCTTCGTCTTCGACAGCAGGGGCAAAATGGTGATTCCCGCATGCCCACCGATGACCGGAACATCCACATCAATAAGCTTGAGATTCTTCTTATCAGCGACGAATGTGTTCGCCCTCACTACATCGAGTGTGGTTACACCGAAGAGCTTCTTGGGGTTATAAACTCCCTTTCGCTTCAAAACCTCGGCTGCGATCGGTACGGTTGAATTGACCGGGTTGCTGATGATGTGGACGAATGCTTCGGGGCAGTTATCCGCTACAGCCTCGACCAGGTTTTTCACAATGCCGGCGTTGATGTTGAAGAGGTCGTCACGTGTCATTCCGGGCTTCCTCGGCACGCCAGCTGGAATGACGACGACGTCGACGCCTTTCAGGCAGTCGGCCAGTTGGGCGGCTCCGGTGAAGTCTGCCACCACGGAGGGGGTGTTGCAGTGGCTGAGGTCGGCGGCAACTCCCTTCACGTTGGCTATGTCGTAGAGGTTCAGCGCTGAGACGAGTGGGGACATTTTGATCAGAAGGGATAGCGGCTGGCCTATGCCGCCGCCTGCTCCGAGAACCGCCACTTTGTAAGATGCGTGGGGCGGCATGTAACTGTAAGATCTCTGGCTAGATTTTGGGGCTTTTGTATTGTGAGAGACGAGAAGGCTGCTTTGACTTTGACTGCCGAAAAAGGATGATTTTGGGCTCAAATTGATGCTGCTGAAGGGCTTCGGCTGCATCGGGCTGATTCTTGGACCAGCAGATGAAGTAGATTTCACGGAAAAAGTGGTTGCATGTGTTGCTGCCATTTTGTAAATCCAACCTGCACAGAAAAAAAAATAATAAAAAAAAAAAATTGACCGTTTGTGGACAACGAACATAAACGATAAACAAAAGACAAAAGACAAAAGACAAAACCTAAAACGAACCAAAAATACGTCAAACGATCATGAATAATGGTTGAAGGGAGTCGACGAGAAAATAGATATTACTCTAACAAGGGCTATTATAACGCAGTTGACTAAAGTCAACACAAAGGTCGATTATCACTCTAGATACGAGCGAATTTGTTTGTCAACATCTTTGTGTCTACGACACGAACAAACTTACACGAGATCCGAATGTTTGCAACACGAAAAAAGGGCATGCTTAAAAATGCTACCTGAAACTACTTTATAGTTAAGTATACTTCCACATATAATCGAATAAGTCGATTGAGAATCGGATCTCCCACAATTTCGAGGTTTTGAGGCCTCAATTGCAGCTTCAACGAAAAAATTATCACACCACACTCCAATTTACCAATATAAGAATTAATCGTAAAGAAACAAAGAATGTTATATATTACGATCCAACACCAATATTTCAAGAATCTATGATGCAAAACACAGATAAATTGTCAACAGAATAAACGAAAAATCGACCGCAGAATTAGATCTGTTACGTTTGGTTTACATCAATAAGCGAAGAAGATGAACAAAACTAACAACATTTCTGCTTTCAGCAGCACCTGAAAAAATTAATAACTCAAATTGGGGGGAAAATTAAAAATTAAAAATTAAATAAAACAAGAACTAAATTAACATCTAAATCAAAGTTTAAGTATTCTCATCCAACCAGTATTTCCCAATCCCACTATAATGCAACAGATCTACGAGCTAATAATCGATCAAATCGAAACCCCATTTCGAAAAGAAAAAAATCAGAAAAAAATGGGTTTCGTAAATAACGAAATGGAAAATTGTAAGGAGAATGAACATACCTTTACGAGCGCAATTCCGAATGAATGACAGTGGCGATGGTGGGTTTTCAGTTAAAAAGGAAGGATTTTTACAGAGAAAAATACGCTGGAGTGCGTGTATTTGGTAAGGGTTTGTTTGGTTTCTGTCTTAATTTTCTCCGCAGAAGAAACCTCGATTTAATCTACGTTTGTTTAGCAGATCCATATTATTTACAATTTGATCCTTTTATTTTTATTTTTCTTTCTAATTTTTTTTATGTTTTTTCAAAGGTCAAATAGTTGACACTTCCAAATTTCAAAAGGCACTTCTTATTTCTAATTAAATTGAATTAATATTTTTTATCTACTACAAATGGATTAAGAAAATATTTAAATAAAACAAATACTATTTAGGTGAAGCTAACTGCCATTTTTTTCTTGATAATTATGCTACCAAGCAATAATTAAAATAATTAAATAATCCACTAACATTATAGTGTATTTGTATAATTGAGTACTTAATAATAATATATTGGTTAATTTATTTATTCATGTCCACGTCAAAAGAAAATATCAAACTCTAATAATCGACCAATAATAAATTAATTAACCAACGATTAAATATCACTTTCTTCCAAAAAGTTTAGTTGCATTTAGCCATTCAATTTGTGAATATAATATGCTTTTTATTGCATCTTAAAATAAGCAATATCATTGTCATGGGTTGATTGTGCCCTAGGAGAGATCCAAGGGCCATCAGTACCTATCCATCGGAAAAATAATTTTAAATAGTATGGCTATGTTTAGTAAGCTTTTGGGCTTCCGTTTATATTTTATTCTGAATAAAGGTATTTTGTGAGAAAAATTAGAAATAAAATAAAGTTTGTTTGTGTTTTGAGAGGAGACAATTTGTACTCTAGCAAGTGAAATCATGTCTGAAAGGTGTTGGGAAAATGTATTTTGAAAGAAGAATTTGAAAGATAAAGTGGTTTTATTTTGTATATTAGCGAAGACAATTTTCATTGTAGCAGTCAAATCATATTTGTTAGAGAGAGAAATATTTAATTTGTTTTGGGGAAAGTTTTTGAAAATATTATAGAAAGATAATTTTCATTTTGGGGAAATTGTGAAAAGAATTTGAAACTCTTACCAAACATAGCCTATATAATTAAATTCAATTTTTTTTATTGATTTAGTTCTTCAGTAACTCAATTTAAATTTCTTTTTTGGGCAAATTCATTAAAATGACTCTATTTTTTTAAATATATATTAATAGACATTGAAACATGAACAACATGTTACTTTGTTTTTGAAATCATATATTTATTTAAAATTATAAAAACTCCGATCCTCAGTTTATTTGATTTTTTTTGGATTAAAATTGGAATATATATGAGATTTCAATTTTGAATCCAGTTTGAGCCTGTTTGGTTAAGCTTATAAGCTCCTAAAAACATCTTATAAGAAATATAAGATGTTTAAGAGCTTATAATCTTTTAAAAAGTGTTTGGTAAAAAAATTACAAAACATCTTATATTTTTCAAAAGTAAGTTGTTAGAGAACTTATAAAATGTTTTTGAAAAAATACCTACGCCTCACATTTTTTTCTATAATTTTGGGATTTTTCCAAATATTATCTATAATATTAATATCATTACATTAGAGGTTAAAACTAAACAAACAGAGTTCTGTCGATTTCAATACGTAACTTTTATTATTATTTTGGAATAGGTTTTTTATTTTATGTTAGTCTGAGTTTGACAGTAATTATCCACGTGATAATTGTATGACGTGGACGATTGTGTGTTTTGAATGCACTATAAACTATTATCAATTAGTTTTAGAATGACTGCTAATGCATGAAGTCCTAGAAGTAGTGATATCAGAACCAAGTCACAAACTATTTTAATAAAAATGCTATTATTACTATAAAATATATTTATTTTCCATATTGCCCAATTTTATGATGCAATTTTGGTCCAACTTGATGAAACCTTCAAAAGTGTATTTAATCCACAATCTCTTTTTTTCTAAATCAAATAGCTTTTTTCAATTAACTAAAGGGGTCTTAGCTCTTGGAAAAGATGGAGAGATGAGCAGAGTACAAGATTTTCTAATTTCTCCACTCTATCTCTAACACGATAATGAAATTATCAATCAATAAAAATTTCATGGTACAAAATAATTAATTTGGAATAACAAGGAACATTCATGAATATCTTTTATACAAAAGGAGTTAAGCTAAGGTAATCATAATGGCATCTTTATAATCACTTTTATTATTTCTCTACTAATTTTTTTTAATTAATTGTTTTTCTTTCTTATCTCAAATCTCAGTGGATCAAATGGTATCTTTGTAATTATTTGTATTTTTCTACTAATTTTCTAATTTTTTTTGTTACTCGTCTTAATAGATCGATTTTTTCACTTTATTATTTCCCTTTTTTCCGTTAATGATATTTTTGTAATTATTTCTTTCTCCATTTTCGATGTCATTTTCTTTTTGAGCAATCGATGTTATATTTTTAAATCACTACTTTCTCACTTTCTGAATATCACCCCGCGCATCGCACAGGGAGAAATACTAGTTATTTTCAGAGGAAATTATGGCAAAAGTTGCAAAATCTTATAGTTATTTCCTGATTTATACTATGCTACACCAAATAAGGGTCTATTCGATACTACAACGGGTGAAATGAATTAAGTGAATATTTATCTACCATTCATAAACATACAAATAAAAATAATTCACATTGATATGCGTAGATCAACAATAAAAAATCACCTGAAATTTTCATCTTTGCCATCTCAATCACGCAAGTCATAACTAATAAGTCATAATTAGTTGACCAAAGTTTCATTGTAGAGTAAAAAATGGCATTGCCATTACTTTTCAATATCTAGAAAGAAACTAAATAATGAAGCCGATGTTAGGTTAACTTATTGTGACCAAATTGAAACTATCATATACTTATATTATCAATTTTTCACAAAATACCCAACTATCTTGATTAAAGTCATCATATAATATTTACCGTACGTGTGTTTATATAATATGTACATGTTACAAATACTCGCATGTATACGAGTGTTATCAAATGTAAACACTATACTACGGTGTCGGTGATATGATGCTGGGTGCATTTTACGTGGTGCAATATTTTACCGATCGATACCCCAAAAAATTATGTAATGGCATACTATGGTTGGGGACTTGACGGTCGAAAAAATTAGCATACAACCTCTCAAATCCACAAACCACGTAAAAGAGATGCAAACATGTGCGACGAACTCAACCAATATTAGAATGTTTCGGCATGAGCAATAACAAATCTATACTATATATGGTTCTAGGTGCACACATTTGGGGAATTTTTCATATTTTATAGGGGTCAATCAGTTTTTTTTCTTTCTTTAACATTCGCAATATCTCTTCTACAAAATTCCAGAATTTCTCCGAAAACATTATATTGTCAATTTCCATACTTCAGTAAAAAAAAATCTTACAACAGTCTCAATCAGTAGTGGGATCAAGTGTTGAATGATATTTTAATGTTGTACACTGAAAATATATACATTATAGGCATCAACGGTGATTGTTTATTTAAAATTTATAAA
The DNA here is from genome assembly GCF_056151865.1 of Erythranthe guttata. NCBI lineage: Eukaryota > Viridiplantae > Streptophyta > Magnoliopsida > Lamiales > Phrymaceae > Erythranthe > Erythranthe guttata. The sequence goes on along the minus strand of NC_142536.1, from coordinate 15,233,622 downwards.
TATGACTAAATTTATAAAAAAAGAAAAATCATAAACCATCCACTTGAGATTTCCCAAGTCTGCCTAAACATAAATTAATGGATGTCTACCAAACTATATAAAAAATAGTGTAAATTACGGCCACCCTGATGTAAGGTCTAATTACGAAAAAAATCATCTTGTTTGGGTAATTACAACTACCCCTAACTATCTATATTTTCGCATTCACCCTTATGGTTTCAACAGAATCTTCTAGATTACGTGAGATGTTCTGTAGTTTGTACTAGTTTTGTAAAAATAAAGTTTCTGATGCACCACAATCTGATATTTACAAGCCAAGAGACAAAATCTTATGATCATCTTGTTTCAAATGTCGAGTTCGAATGGGATAAAGCGCGTACAAACAGAAGAATATTCCACATAATCTAGAAGATTCTACTAAATTTGACACCACAAAAGTGGACGTGTCCGAAGATTCATAGTTGATGAATGATTGTAATTACCCAAACATAAGGGTTTTTTTTTTCATAACTTGAGTTTACCTTTCGCACGAATGGTATCCGTAATTTACCCTTACAAAATATAAGAAAATCATATCAATTTCAATTGCATTTTCAAGAAGCATGAAAAATTTCAAGAATCATTGCAAGTTGAATCCGAAACACAAAAGGTAGTTGCAGTAGGTTAGAATTACTTAGCCGTTGGTTTATCAAACTTACTAACCTTTTTAATTTTTGGCTTTTCTATGCTAAAAATCAGTCACATTTTCACATAATAAAATACACTAAGCTCATTTGCTAATTAGTATTAAATCTAAATCAAAACCACACTAAACATTTACATTAAAATTCCAAGAAATTATGATCAAGCTGATGAAAGTTGAAACATCGATCATTCATTTAGTACTTTTATTTCTTGTAATTAATGGATACAACTGCAAAATAGTGCAGTTCATCTTCGGGGATTCTTTGTCGGATGTCGGGAACAACAATTACCTATCGAAGAGTCTTGCTCAGGCCAGCCTCCCGTGGTACGGCATCGACTTCGGTAATGGATTGCCTAATGGAAGGTTCTCTAATGGCCGGACCGTTGCCGATATTATAGGTAAGTACTATTAACGATAAATTGCAAATTAAAACTCTCCTATATGTGATCTTTTGAATTGCTAAAAAATATTTTTTCTATTATTTTTTATTAGCATCAATCTATTTATGTTACGTTTTTTCAGCTCACGACGCAATATTCCCGTTGATCGGTTACAAATTGATATGAATATATATATATATATATATATATATATATATATATATATATATATATATATATATATATATATATATATATATATATATATATATATATATCGTAAGGATATTTATGTCATTTCAACCTAAATATCGTGCAATTCACTAGGGATTAAACGGATCGAGTCGAGTTGAATGCATGATATATTGCTCAAGTTTGTTTGAATTATTATCGAGTTATAAAGTTGTGTTTCTGACCAGCAATCGAGTCAAACTTGAACCATTAAATACAAACACTTAATACCTTAAATATCAATACATGGATTCATATGATGTTTGTATACATGCATGTGGGAAGTTCAAATATGCATAATAAAGCAGTAGTGAAACTTTTTTTTCCCCATATTTGTGTACTCCAAGGTGATAACATGGGACTTCCAAGGCCTCCCGCATTCCTCGATCCAACGCTAAACGAAGACGTTATACTAAAAAACGGAGTGAATTACGCCTCCGGAGGTGGCGGGATCTTGAACGAAACAGGATCATTTTTCGTAAGTTTATTTAATTTGATGTGCATCGAATTCTCTTCTATTACATCAAAAATGTTATTACAATAGTTTTTTTTCCATCAGTTTCATCATATATTAATCTTGTCATAGGTCCAAAGATTTAGCTTGTACAAACAAATAGAGCTATTTAAGGGGACACAAGATCTTATAAGAGCCAAAATTGGAGACGACGAAGCTGATAAGTTCTTCAAGAAAGCTCGATATGTGGTCGCCCTTGGAAGCAATGACTTCATTAACAACTATTTAATGCCCATTTATAGAGATTCGTGGACTTACTCGGACAAAAGTTTCGTTCAGTATTTGATGGGAACTCTTCGGGACCAACTCACTGTAAGTCGTTTTTTTTTTGTAACTTAAATATCTTATGGAATTCGATGACTATGATGATTAGGGCTCAAAATCGGATGGATCAGATCGAACACTGGTCTTTTAAAAAAAATATCAATTTTTTTTTTGGAAATTAAATAACACTTCTGGTTCCAATTCCGAAATTTTCGAATACAAAAGTCTATTCCAATTTTGGATATACGGTAATTATAGGACTCATGTAATTTTTCAAAAAATTGGAACTATTTTTGGAAATTGAATTCTAATTAAAAAAGATTCATAAAAATCGAAAATCCGGAATGAAGATATTTGTTCTGAGGCGGAAAAAAAATGGATTAACTTGCATCCCTAATGATTTTTATGTTAGAAATGCACGTATGACGATTATGGCCTTGTATACGTGAAGGTGCTACACGGTTTAGGCGTAAGAGAGCTAATGGTGTTCGGTTTAGGGCCGATGGGGTGCATCCCTCTTCAGAGAGTTTTGAGTTCGTCAGGCGATTGTCAGGACAGGACTAACAAACTTGCCCTAAGCTTCAATCAAGAATCTAACAAGCTTGTGACTGAATTATCCAGCCGCCTCCTCAACGCAACCTTCCGATTCGGAGACGCTTACGATGTTGTCAACGATTTGATCACCAATCCGAACAAATATGGTAAGCAAAACGCAAATCGGGTTTAATTAATTTTATTGCTAACATTAGTATCTGTGAGAGGTATTTTTTATCAATTCGAGGTAACACAAGAGGGTGTTGAATGCAGTTTACTCTATTTTTGTGGGTTATTGCAGTCAACACCCCGTGTTTACTCTATTTGCTAAATATTCCTCATTTTATTAATATTAGTAAAAGAAGAAAAATAAACCCTACAATGCATTATTTAGTAAATGACACCCTGAAACCTCGCCATTTAGGGGGTTGTGTGCTAAAAGAATGCATTATAGGGGGTTTTTGCTAATATTATTAACACGTGAATTTAATTAGCAATTCGATATAATAAAGGTGTGATAAATGCAATAAACTCCTATTTTTATTTGTAAAAATCCCTCTATATATATTCGTACATCGGTGTCGAATGCACAAAAAAAAAAAAATCGACTTGTTGCCTTATTTTTCTTTCATTTTTGAAGTATTTGGATAATTAATTTTGATAGATTTATTGGAATCGTATGTAGGATTTAGTAACTCGGATTCACCGTGCTGCTCATTTGGGAAGATACGACCGGCTCTAACGTGCGTTCCAGCTTCGATATTATGTAAAGATAGAAGCAAGTATGTATTTTGGGATGAATACCATCCATCTGATAGTGCTAATCAGCTCATTGCTAATGAGCTTATTAAAAAGCTTGGATTTAAGCCTATTAATCAAACAGAATATTCCTCTTCCCCTGCACCTGCTATTGCTCCAACTGCTAATTAACGGTGATTAAAATTTAAGCAAGACCTAATTTTCTCGAACGATCCTTTTTTTTCAAATCGATAATTCAGTGTTTCTTGAGGTTTATTAATTACCATGTGAAAATTCCCTTTTATTTATTTACTGAGATTTTGTTCTATAAAATGTCATGTGTTGTTTAGTTTATTACATGTGTTATATTTTGCTAATTATAGAAGTGGACTAAATATCATTGAATCTATTTTTTTTAGAGTTCATATAGAAATGGGAAGCAATGTTGCAAGTTGCCAAGTTGCTTCATTTTGCTTTTTGATGAGAGACATTAAAAATGATAATTTAAAAAAAAAAATAGTTTAGTTATTTAAATATAATAGTGATTAGAAAATTAATTAGACCCATAAGATGATGTGTCCACCACTTGAAAATGATGCACTTGTTCATCCCCCACTCATATAGTATATAAAACAATTGGAAAGTGGAGTGAGATATTAACTAACAACACTTAAAAGTGGTTTACTTAAGAATCTAATAAAACATTTTGCAAGTTGGTGTTATAGAACCAACCAATATCATTATTTAAATAAAAAAATTAAAAAAAAATTCAAAAAGAAAAGATAATAGGGGATTTATATGCTACAATGGGTTATTTACGCAGAGTTTGTTACCCGTAGATGAGTTTTAAATAACTACCTACTAAACACACACACATAAATTTGTCTGTCATTATGTGCAAAAATCTATTGTTAACAAACACCCGGAGTAAACAATTTAGCGTCCGTGTAGCATAAAATTTCCTGAAGATAATTAGTTGTTAACCTTTCATCCTTAACGTAAATTTTGTAGTTGCACCAACTTACCACCTCCGGAACCAAATTTTGTAGTTGTGCAATCGAACCAACCAATATCATTATTTAAAATTAAAAGATAAAAAAAAAAAAAAAAAAAAAAAAAACTAATTGTGAAGATATGCTAACTATTGAATGATCACACATAGATTCATCCTAAATTTTATTTTTTTGACCATTACATCATCCTAAATAAATTTCACATAAATTTAAAACCAGATGCCTTCAATATTTCTCTTACATGCAAAAGAATCATCAAAGCAAAGAAAGAGAAACAGAGTATATATAAATAATTAACTTTTCAAACACAACCAGAAATTAAATAACTAAAATACAACTCATTAATTAATTTATCCAACCATGCACTATATTTCTCTAAGTCACCTACCTACCTAGCTGATTGAGCTTCCAATTTTTGGAAAGCCCAAACATATTCATTATATATATATATATATATATATATATATATATATATATATATATATATATATATATATATATATATATATCCAAGGACCAAAACTATGTTGACATTTACTTTTACAAGAACAAAGTACCTTAATTACATCAAATAATTATAACACTTAAATATCTATTACCATTTAATAAGATTTGTGTTTAACAATCAGTGCACCCTCTTCCTAGTTGAGGCCTTGGCGTGTGTCGATTGTTAGCACCCGATCCCGGATAATCGTCGAGCTCCATTTCTATTCTTCGTCCTCCTGTAGTACTCTCCACCTTCTTATTAGGGTTTTCCTGCATACATGTATACATTTTTTCAGTTAATCCAATATTATTGCTAAAAATTTCCTCAAAAAAAATTAAATATTATTGTTAAAAAGTAATTTTTGTTTAATTTCGGAAAAAATATATAATGATATTGAAAGAGATTTGGTTTAATTTAGTGTTGTACCACTAAGAGATCTCCTTCTGAAACTTCATAACTTTGAGGTTTGTTCAATAGATTTGTGCTTCCTGCAATTATTGCAAATTAATTCATTAAAACAGGAAGAAATATTTTTCATCAGAAAAAAAAATGACAAGATGAGAAACTTTTTTTTACAAAGGAAAATGTGTGTATATATATATATATATATATATATATATATATATATATATATATATATATATATATATATATATATATATATATATATATTATTCAAGCTAGATAGATTAATTACTTGTAATTGGTATGGCGCCATTCATGCAAATGCTGTAAGAAAAACATAATGCAACCACCATTAGTCTAATGCAAGTACCAGCCATTATTGATACAGCTCTCTCTCTCTCTCTCTCTCTCTCTCTCTCTCTCTCTCTCTCTCTCTCTCTCCGTATGTGTGTTTGTGTAGACCAAATGCTAAACATACAAATATATATATATATGGCAGAATCTTGGGAGATCTCAACATCTACTTTTTTATAGTAAAAAAAGTCAACAAATGTGAACTGTAGACAAGAAGCATGAAGGACAGAGGCGCATGCATGTACTTGGACTTTATTTTAATTAATTAATTAATTAATTAGGAATTAGTGGAAGAAATGATGATATTATATTAAGTCAAAATGGGAGCAAAAAGATAATTCCACAAATGGAAGTGGATCATGACATTTACCTTTTACTCATTGATATTAATAGTTAGGTCTGTAAACGAGTCGAGTTCGAGCCGCAACTCGAGCTTAAGTAAAATTTTATGAGCTCGAACTTGAGTCAATGTTGCTCAAATCTAAATTTTTATGAGCTCAACCTTGATCTTGAGCATATCGAACTTCCTCAAATCTATGTATTCATGTTAAAAAATTGATACTTAAAAAAACCCTCGAGCAACTTATGAGCTTTCAAACTCGAGCTCATTTAAAAGATTAGTAAGTTCAACTACTCAGAAGGCTCGAGCTTCAGCTCATATTTTTCGAATCTGAGCTTGAACTTTTATTAAGCCGACTCACGAGGCTTATAACCCAACTCAGCTCATTTAGACACCTACTTATAGGTGATTATTCCTTGTGATTAAAGTGGACTCAAGCTCTTCTCTTGTCCCATTGTTTTTGCGCCCACCGAATTGACATTAAATTAGTTCACTTTATATTTAATTTTTATAGAAGCCCATGAAAATTATATAGGCTTAAGGAAATAAATTTAGTACAAATTACATCAAATTTAAAATCGAGAGTTATGCATAGTAAAACCTCGATAAATTAATTTATAGAATTTGGTAGGTCCCGGCTGTATTAATTTATAGAGGTTTAACTGTATTCTTGTTGATAAAAAAGCTAAGTTTTAATATGAATACTCATTTATATTAGGAAATCCTTGTAAATACAAAAGAAGTAAACGTATTTTTGGTTATTTCTAGGGCAAATTACCGCCACCCCATGGCGTGAAGTCAAATTAAAAAAAAAAAACCTCTTGTTTTAGTAATTTACAACTCTCTCTCAATTATATATTGTCTTGCGCGTCCACCATTACAGTGTCAAATTTACCTACTGAATAAGGGATTTTTTCATACGACAATATATAAATGAGGGATGATTGTAATTATCCAAACAAGAGAGATTTTTTCGTGATCTACTATATCCCAAGTGAACTAAATATATTAGTTAAGACCTAGCTAGTGGCACCTTCATTAAAATGTAGGAAGTTTGATTTATATTGTCTAATGTTTCAATTGATGATGTCCTGAATTTGACCAACACATCTTTTATGTCATGGCAAACAAATTAAATTAGTAAATATATCATTATCTTGCATTTCAACTTTGCTAAAGTGGTGGCATGCATGATTATTATACATGATGAATTTTCAAACACACTTGTCATACAAAAAAGAAAGTTTGTTCATATCATTCCATTTCGTCTCTTTACTATTTCTTTCTTTTTCTTTTAATATTTTTTAAACGAATGTCAAGTGTCCAATTGACAAAACATAGAATTTCAACGTAAAAAAACAAAGAGCAACGCCTGCTTTGAGGAGGTGGCGATATCAGAAAATGAAAGCAGTGGCAGAGCCAAGAATTTGAGATAAGGTAGGGTAAGCATAAAATTGTACAAAATAACTACAAACATACTTTTTTTTTTTTGTGGATAGGCTAAACTAAATTACTTGAGTTGGCTGAATTAAACTATTTGGGTGAGCTAATTATATATTGTTATAATATATAGTATAAATTTTTAAAAATTCAGAGTGGGCTGAAGCCCACCCTTGCCAAAGGGTGGCTCCGTCACTGAATGAAATACACGACTTCTGAATCATCGTGAAGAATGGTGATGGAGGCAAGTGCATATACAACTAGTGTTCTAAATATCGGTCGTGACGGTCGATATATCGGCCGGTGGCGGTCGTAAATATTTACGATATTGGTGAAACGGTTCGAAAAAACGGTTTTTGGACGGTGAGGTGGTGCGTGGCTGTTTGAGGCGGGTCAAACCGATATATCAGGTCAATAAATCAGAAAAAAATATTTTTTTTTTCAAGTTTCAACCCAATTTCTTTAACCAAAACCAAGTCAACCACCCCCAGTAATAAAGAAGAACTTCAAAAAAACTTACTAACACAAAACAAGCCACACTTGTCTGACGGCTGCTACAGATTGAGAGGGCGCTAAGGGGCGGCGGGGGTAGATGGCGGTGGGGTTAGAATCACGATTAAATATTTTTTAATATATATTTTAAGTATTTATAAATAACTAGAAAAAAGCACGTGCCTCGCACGTGTTTAATTAATTTTATAATGTTAATTATGTATGTGATTTAAAATAAAATTTTGTATTGAAACAAAAAAAAATGTGGATTATTTATTTTTAACAATGTAACTTGAAACAACATTTTATATTTATACAAGAAGTGTGGATTATTTAATTGTAATATTTAACTACAAAATTAATTTTATAATGTGTACTTAAAGCAACATGATTTCATAATTTTTTACTATGTTGTTTTTCAAAAGCACAACCGTCAAACCAACATAGTTACATAATTTATTGCTCCTTTCTTTTCCAATATGTGTTTTTACATTCATGTTCTCTTAGATATCCAATTTCATTTCAAAACCAATTTAATCATAACAAAAAAAATAAAAAAATATATCATTAAACTTATTCCATATTTTAATTTTGTTCAAATTGTCCAAAAAATCGTTATGACAAATATTTAATATTAAATAGCAAATACAAACATAAAAAAGGAAATTGGTTATTCCAATATACATATAAGGATGGTGGTAATTTGAGGCATTTAACAGTTTCTTGATTTTGTTGCATTACTATGGTGCTAATAAGTTGACTGAGAAAGCAATATCAGGTCTAGTGTTACTTGCAAGATACATTAGTCCCCCAATGGCACTACGATAAGGTACTTCTGGACCAAGTAATTCTTCATTCTCTTCTCTATGGCGGAATGGATCTTTCTTTATATCCAACGATCGAACAACCTTAGGATTACTCAAAGGATGAGATTTATCCATGTAAAATCGTTTTAGAATCTTTTTCTTTATATGTGGACTGATGGATGAAGATTCCATTGAACAAATGCTCGATCTGGAGGGCAAGACAAAATTTTGTCCTTCCGAGATTTTTCATCTCAAATTCTTTCATCAAATAGTTTGCGGTCTTTATGAGCTCTTCAGGAGTTACCAAAAGATTTAGATCCTCCACATAAACCGCAATGTTAATAGCAAGAGTACCCAATTATCGTCATCTGGGTAGTGTCGTTGATAAAATTTAAACCAAGGAATATAGTACTCATCTTCGTTTTCAGCCTCAATTACCCACCCTCTTCAGAGCCGTCGGCGGCTGCACATGGAATTAAATTACAAATATATTTTTTAACCTGAAAATATATTATACTTGAATCCTCTGAAATTTTAAATGTTACCTAACAACATTTTTGTCTTAAATGAGCTATTTTATTGGGACTCTTATGCCGGGGTAAAATGGGGAATTGGGGATAGACTAAGAAATATTCCACGAAATCTAAAAAAACAATTTATTTTGACACTGTAAGGGTGAACGTGTACGATGGATACAATGTACACATGTGGATGCTATTATACGAAAAGAAAAAAAAAAGATTTTTTTTGTAATTATACCTCAAATCAGAGGTGGTTGTAATTTACTCATCTTTCTTTTGGCCTGTCCAAAAATCCAAAACAATTGTTACTTTATGGTTTATTTATTTTCAAAAATAGAGATGTGCAGTTGAAAAATGGAAAATACGAAAGCAATTACTATAAAGAAAAAGTAGAGGAAATACAAAACAAAACCATAGAAATATAATAGAAAGAGAAAATGTGCATGAATTTTCATTATGCTATAAAGTGAAACAAAAATTCGTATTATGAATTAGGGGAGAGCATGATACATTGATTGAATGCATTGATTGAAATATCAATAACTTTTTTACTTAACTAACCATAAATAGTATCTAGTATAACTTACTAATTAAGGGTAAAATATATATTTTTGTTTCTTAACATTTTTGTGCTTCCTATTATGCCCCTTATTACAAAGTTATACCATTAATTAGTTAGGATCAATTGCGTAATGACAAAAAAGAAAATAATAAATTAACATAGCTTAATAATGTAGTTTAAATATCAAATGTCTTTTCATGTGGTATATTTATACTAAGGCAAGAGTTTATTTTCTTCATATTGATTTTTTCTCTACGTATTGAAATTTTTCATGTAATTTAATTTGTATAAAACTACATTTGACGAGCTTTCCAATGATATATTATAAGCATATACTTGTTGTTAGAATCCCTTGGATTCTAATTATACGAGAATTAATGAAACTTGTGCCACAAGTTTGCATATACCGTGAGCTAAAGAAGGGAAGAGTCCTTGTAGCTTTTAATTCTTTTAATTTGTCATTAATTGATTTATAATAGGAATTATTCTTCTAAAGAGTTTCCTTGTATTGAAAATATTATTTCCTACGTAATTAAGAGTTTCCTAACCCTAATGGACTCTATTTCCTTGTAGGATTCTTATCATCTATAGAAGTATAAATACAGCAACACGGCGCCTCAGATCTTACGTCTTCTTGGAGAGAAAAATTTACACAGGATATTTTTCTTTACTCTCGTTATTTTATTGGCGTCCTGTTTATCGAGAGAAGTTAAACAGAAAATATTTTTTTTCCTCTCGTTTTTATTGCTTCATCGTGATACGTTCTTTTCATAGAAAATATACCGGCTTCAAGGCTTTGTGGTGAAGACACCAAGATTCAAGGAGTATCACAAGTTTGCTTCTTCTATATAAAAAGAAGATCGGTTCTTTGGGAGAGGGGCTTAAACAGATCTCATGAGAAGATCGATCCGCCGACTGAGGGATTCAGCGTTGAAGGGAGTTCAACCGTGCGGAGCAAGGGACGTGCTGCAAATTGAAGATTTGTAATTCAACGTAGTTTACAAGAACGGCGTCAACAAAGATGGAGTCTTTGTATTTTGATTAAGTCCTACTATTGTATTCGTAAAACTAAAAATTAGTAAATTTTATTTGCAGGTCTCCGTGGATGTAGGGTACAATTGTATCCGAACCACATTAAAATTTGTGTCTCGTTTATTTCTGTTTTTACGAACTGCTTCACGAACTGTTGCAACACTTCACGCAACAGTAACGAAAAACTGAATCTGACACAAATAATTTATATCTGCACGAAATAAATTCTAACAATTGGCATCAAGAGCCTGTCACTAGATACACTTAGTATGATTTTGGGATTTAATTTTTTAATTTGTTTTGTGCAGATATGCTTCATCGTGAAGGAGCGTCTACAGTACGACCACCTCTCTTGGATGGATCAAATTACTATTACTCGAAATCGAAGATGAAGATGTTCATCAAGTCAGTTGATGAACGAGCTTGGCGTGCTATCGTGACTGGTTGGACCCCGCCCGTGGCTAAAGGAACAGATGGTATGCAAACGGTAAAACCAGAAGATGCATGGACTAATGAAGAGATATTACTTGCCAATTACAACTCGAGGGCGATAAACTCAATTTTCAGTGGCGTTTGTGACAATCAGTTCAAACTGATAGCATCGTGTGAATCAGCAAAAAGGGCATGGGAGATCCTACATGTGACGTATGAAGGCACATCAACTGTTAAAACATCTAAGTTGCAGATGCTAGCCACAAGATTTGAGAGTCTTCATATGGACGAGGACGAGACGATTGCTGATTTTCACGCTAAACTGTGTGACATTTCAAATGAATCGTATGCACTAGGTGAACAAAACTCGGAAACGAAATTGGTAAGAAAGGCACTACGTTCATTACCAGAAAGATTTGCTTACAGAGTTGCAGCAATCGAAGAAGTGAGGGATATCAATACGCTGAAGCTACTTAGATAAGCAAGTGCAAAGAGACTGTCGCTGAAACTGTTGCAACAGCCTGTCCAACAGAACTCAGGTATGATGAATTATCTTCAAATAAGGACAATAGTCTGACTTCACCATTTAATTTTGCAGGTGAATCTGAAAGCAGTAGTGATGATGAAGAGCCAACCCTCGAAGAGGTGAAAGATGTATATGAAAAAATGTACCGGAAGTGGCTTGAAGTGTCTGAGGTAAATAAGCGCCTTGAAAAGGATAAGCATGTTCTCATAGAGGAAAATAAAGTGTTGAAGGTAAGAATTTCTACTCTTGAACAAAATGTTATTTCTTCTAGTATAGATATAGATAGCTTGAAGGCTAAATTTGCTCAAACCCAAGATCTTATTTCTAAGTTTAATACTGGTAGAGTAACTTTGAATGAAATTTTGAACAAAAATCAGCCGAACTACGGTCGTATAGGTATAGGGGGTAACCAGCTATCTACTGGTGCATCGAAACAGAAAGAAAATCCTAAAAGAAAAATCAATTTTGTTAAGCAATCCACTGTTTCACAGACTGTTGCGAAAGTTGCACCAACATAGCCATTTCAAATAAAAATTTTTGTCCCTACCTGTCATTTTTGTCATGTTCCTGGTCATATACGACCCAGGTGTTTTAAGTACTTGAAAATGGTTAAAAGAATAATGGCCCGCTCACCACTTTCCGCTAAAATTGATCACACTTTTGTGTCGTCTCAAAAACCCAAGATAAAGGTTGATTTAGTGAATGAAACTCAACAAAAAATCTGGGTAAAGAAGTCTGATCTTAATTCTTTATCTGCCATTACTTCTTTAGAATCATGTGATGATAGTACTAACTGTTCCAACAGCTCTGGTGACAAAGCTAGTTTGGGGAATAAAAACTTTGTTAATCTGAATTGTGATAATTTGTGTGCGAAAAATAAGTTTATGAATCCAATTCAGCATTCGAAAACTAAGCTTACTGATATTTGTCATCGTTTCATAAGGGACTTGGTTGAAAAGGGGGTTGTCTAAATTGATTATGCTGCAACGGAGAATGAATTAACTGATGCTTTTGCAAAAACCCTTGATGCACAGAGATTTGATTCCTTGCGAAAATCGCTTGGAATTTATGTTGTTTAATCTGATGCAGTTGCATGAACTGTTGCAACAGTCTGTGTGTCCAGACTTGCAACAGTTAGTGGTAGGACACTTCATATGTTTTTGCATCTTATATAGGACCTGCATTAAGCATACTGCATATGATTGAGACAAATGTGAATTTGATACTTCGTGTACTTCTAAACTTTGTGGGGTAGAACTTCACCAATTCCCAAAATGATTACTTAAAAGGCTCCAACTTATTTATTTCTCTGAATAGTCTTGTCATGGTTGGATGTTTTTATAGGGAAAAGCTGCCTCTTTTAATGAGTGAAAGTTACTCTTGAATAACTGTTACTAATATATATATCTACAACCATTTGGTCAATGAATAGTTCGAAGCCTTTTTTAGTCGAGTCAGTAAATCACGTGGTCGAAAGCTCGCTAAAAGGCTCAATTAGAAAGCCCAGGGGACTACACATTGCATGGCCAATATAAATTATACATATGGTCAGTGAATAGTTCGAAGCCTAGTTGAGTCGAGCCAGTAAACCACTTGACCGAACACTTACTACAAAGCTCAATTAGAAAGCCCAGGGGACTACACATTGCACGACCACCATAATCTCGTTCCTTTTAATTGCTCTGTTTTTCATGGGAAAAAGCTACCATTAGACGTGTGTGTACGCTACCTAATAAGAGCATCTTTGTGTTTGACTTGAGATTATTAAGTTTATTGGTTGCATTGGCAGTCGGATTTTTGGGGATTGCGCTTGTCGTAAATGTGAAGATAAATACCATATGTTTTGTTTGTCCATGCAGTATCCTATTCGCATATGTCTCTTCACTCATGTTTATTTCTCATGTTTACTTCTTGTCTTGCATTAGGCATTATTTAAAAAAAAAAAAAAAAAAAGAGAGAGAGAGAGAGAGAGAGGGAGAGACGGGATTTTTGTTTATGTGCCGGTTAAATTTGATCTTTTGTTGCAACCGGATCTATTGGGCCTACTACTCACATTTCTACGTTTCGTATGAAGTTTGGCAAAGTCTGTAGTCTTTGTTATTTAATGTTGGATTTGATATCATTATCCTTTGATTTTCGCATTGCAATTATCCTGTGGTATTGAGTTGTGGGTTTGTGACTTTGTGTGCATGTTATGTATGGTGATTCTTCTCACTTACTTTCAAGATTCTCTCTTCGTTTGATCTTTTTGTTAAGTGTTTGAACAGCTTGCTCGAATCATCAAGATCATTAGTCCATGTTGCGTTATCTATGCATGGTGATTGCCCAGAAAGGGGGAGAAAAGAACAGTAACGATGGCATGAACACAGGGGGAGTTCCGACAACTGTTGCGACAGTGCATCAGACAGTTGCTGGAACAGTACATGAATGCAGGGGGAGTTCAGACAACTGTTGAGATAATGCATCATTCAGTTGTTGGAATATTACAGAAATACAAGACAAATAAGGAGGAATTCATTGTAAAGGGAAGTTGATTCTGCTACTGCATATATTTTATTGTTCTTTGCTTAATTGAACAATTGTACACTATCTGATGAACTGTTTGATAAACTGTTGCAACAGTTTATATGTGCAGATGTTATACTGAATTTGCTAACCCTTGTTCATGCAGGTATCATATATTTAGGGGGAGTTAATATTCTAACCAATCAATGCCAAAGGGGGAGAGTGTTAGAATCTCGTGGGATTCTAAGTCCACAACACAGAGTAGAATTCTATGGAGATGTGTATTAATATGAGGAACATATTTTCCTTAGTTATCTCATTAGATAATTTGAGAATAAATAAATTATCTCTCCATATTAATCACCTGAACGTGTATCTCCAAAATAGAAGGAATTTCACCTTTTTAATATTGTGTTTATTGTCATTAATTGGTTTAGATCTTCACAAGAATGAAGTCATTTACAAGAGGAGCTGCCTAAGGATCATTTACAAGGGGAGAAACACATGCATGGGGAGCTGACTCCGTTGTGAACCACCTGCCGAAGCCACTAGTGTGGGAACAGTTGCTCTAACTGTGGCACTTACTGCTACAGCAGTTCATGCCACTCTTGTTGCTGAAAGAGATAATGATGATGAGCTGTTCCTTTAAATGCTGAGGATGATACTTAGTTTTATTGCTTCCGTCTATCATCTGATTGTTTTATTTTCAGGTTTTTTACTCAGGGGGGGAAACTGATTATAATCAATAATCGACAAAGGGATTCTAATTATACGAGAATTAATGAAACTTGTGCCACAAGTTTGCATATACCGTGAGCTAAAGAAGGGAAGAGTCCTTGTAGCTTTTAATTCTTTTAATTTGTCATTAATTGATTTATAATAGGAATTATTCTTCTAAAGAGTTTCCTTGTATTGAAAATATTATTTCCTACGTAATTAAGAGTTTCCTAACCCTAATGGACTCTATTTCCTTGTAGGATTCTTATCATCTATAGAAGTATAAATACAGCAACACGGCGCCTCAGATCTTACGTCTTCTTGGAGAGAAAAATTTACACAGGATATTTTTCTTTACTCTCGTTATTTTATTGGCGTCCTGTTTATCGAGTGAAGTTAAACATAAAATATTTTTTTTCCTCTCGTTTTTATTGCTTCATCGTGATACGTTCTTTTCATAGAAAATATACCGGCTTCAAGGCTTTGTGGTGAAGACACCAAGATTCAAGGAGTATCACAAGTTTGCTTCTTCTATATAAAAAGAAGATCGGTTCTTTGGGAGAGGGGCTTAAACAGATCTCATGAGGAGATCGATCCGCCGACTGAGGGATTCAGCGTTGAAGGGAGTTCAACCGTGCGGAGCAAGGGACGTGCTGCAAATTGAAGATTTGTAATTCAACGTAGTTTACAAGAACGGCGTCAACAAAGATGGAGTCTTTGTATTTTGATTAAGTCCTACTATTGTATTCGTAAAACTAAAAATTAGTAAATTTTATTTGCAGATCTCCGTGGATGTAGGGTACAATTGTATCCGAACCACATTAAAATTTGTGTCTCGTTTATTTCTGTTTTTACGAACTGCTTCACGAACTGTTGCAACTTCACGCAACAGTAACGAAAAACTGAATCTGACACAAATAATTTATATCTGCACGAAATAAATTCTAACACTTGTAAAACTTTATTTTAAAATAAATCATTTTATTTTAAGTTAAGCATTAGATACCTAAAGTAGTTTCAATTTTTAAATTAGCTCTCATATAATTTTTATCACGGATATTCCACAAATATGAAAATAGAATAATACAAACTCAAACGAATTATTATTTACTAATACTATTAATAATATTTATATTATGTTATATTAAAAGTATGATAATCTTTTCATATATTATGATTTATTTTGAAAGTTGAAGTTTATTTTCTTAAATTATTAAATAAAATGTATTTTAAATAAAACTCATAATAGAGTTTTTCAGTGACATATCATAGACATGTAAGTGAACATTATCAACTTACTTAAGAATTATTTAGAAAGAACAAAATAAAATTAAAAATAAATAATAATAACCAATATATAATAAATATGTCTAAAATAATATGAAATAGTTGTGAATGACTAAGATTGATTTTAAAATATCGAGGTAAAATAAATTCTTAAATCTCAGTCTAAAATAAGATGAAATAGTTGTGAATGACTAAGATTGATTTTAAAATATCGAGGTAAAATAAATTCTTAAATTTCATGTACTTATCGTTATTTATGGATTTTATTAGTATAAGTGATAATATGATTTAACCATAGTCAATTATGTAAAAAAACATAAAAAGAAAACAAGTTAATAAATAATAATGTATATTAATTACTTTTTAGTATTATAATTTTAATGTTACGGATCTATTAGTATACTACAAAATATACTAATTTTTTTTTTGTTACTGTAACTATTTTTATACAGTAAATTTCAACAATGTCTTTTCTTTAGAGTGACATTTCAAGAGTTTTCCAATGAACATTATATTATAAATATTTCGGAAATTTCAGAAATTGCATTAATTTATAATCTCTTGATCCAAATTCGGATATAATGGGATTTTTCACAATGTTTTCACTTTTTTTTCGGAATTTTATAACGAAATGCATGAACATCCAGAAAAAATTCAACAAATTGCAATAAATAAAACCTAGAAAAAACAATATGCAACACAGAGTTCCTGATATAAGAAAAATGCTACAGATTCCTTCATTACCGAATAAATATAAGCTAAATATTTAAAATAGACATATTACTACCAAAATTTTTAGTGACTGTTTTTTATAATATCATTATATTGGTTTTGTCACTTGCATAACATTTTATGAAATTATCATCGATCTTATCATATTCTTTTCAGAAAAAAATATTACAAAGACATACTAAATCAAATGTAGTTTCATTTTACGGGTTTTAAAAGTTTCATATAATTTCTTTATTTCTAAATATGTTTATTTAATTTACATATTTCGATAAAAGAAAAGTTATAAATTTATATCAAATAAAAAAATAATAAATAAAAATATTCTAGAGGTTTGAGATGTAAATCATGAAACTAAATCACGCCATTAAAAATATTTTATGGATTATTAGAAAAATATCATTTTCCGATGATCCATAAATCCTAGTCGAATTTGATTTATCCAATAAATGGAATACAAAGTTCCCAAACATTACTTTTGTCTATGTGTTAAATAAAAAAAAACCAAAAAAAAAAAAAAACCAAAAAACAAAAAAAAAACAAAAAAAAAAAAACAAAGAGAGACCGAGAGAGAGCAGTAAAGTGCAAATATATTAATTGGATGTATTGATTGGAATATAAATAATATTTTTACGTACATAACAATATGTAATATACATACATATATAATAACTTACTAATAAGGGTAGAATATGTATCACAAAAAAGTTAAGAAACATAAAACATTCATGCTTTTAAAGGTAGGGAGATATTTAAAAATATTGTACACTAAATCTAAAAATCGATTGATTTCCGATTGATCTCCGACGCGCCGATTTATCTGATGGCGGTCCCTAACCACCTCGGATCCCATAATCGCTTTTTAGAACCTTGGATACAACAATCGTGCGATGTCGTACAAAAAAACCGAAAATAAATTCGGGACCTCAAATTTAAGCTTTGGGCCTAACACATCTCTCCACTTTGCAAAGAAGGGCCGGTATCTCATTAAGGGGAAAACTGCTAAGAGTCACATTGGGCTTTATTTATGAACAATAAACGCCATTTGCAATAAGGAAATGCCTTTGCTTTATTTCTTTTTGTTTTACATATAAATAAATAAATAGAAAAAAAACTACCATCCAATTTTTTTCATTTTTTTTCTATTTCATTTTTTCATTTTTTATGGTCTCCTCTGCAATAGAACTTCGATAAATTAATAATATTGATTAAATAATATTTTTTACTCGGTGATAACAAGCTAAATTATTAATTCAATTACTTAATTTTCCACTAAATTAATAAGATTGTACTGGTCTCAACTGTACTAATTTATAAAGGTTTAACTGTACTTGACAAATTTAACCGACATCGAAAATTAATTTGTGGTTGTTTAAAGTTTTTAGATTATATCAGTGAGAATATTTGTTCGATCTATTTGTGTGTATGTAGGTTTTTAAGAATGGATGAAATAATAAATAGTTGCTATATATTTTCATTTTCAGAGTTGAATATTATGAAAGAGATTTCCAAGTACTTATCCAAATGAAGTTTGTCATTTTCATTTACTTCAAAAGTGTGGGACATGCACTCATGGCTCTCACATGTTTATATTTTACAAATTAAAAATAAAAAGAAATTTATTACAAGTCCCTCTTCACAAAACTTTTTTGTTATGAGGACAATTTCTTGAACATTTTTTTGCCATTATCATATTGTACTATATCAAAGATTTAACATGCCCAATTTTTCTAAAGAATGGCTGTATTGTGTTTTGTTACCAAAATTTCGATAATGAAACAATAAATTTGGTATTGTGACCCTACCAAACTCACCCTAATTATAATATAATAATTAGTTGTAAGTGGTCCTAAACCAAATTAATAAATAATATATGAATTCACGTAATTTGTTACTAACTCCTAACTTTATTTTATAGTAAGGGTTGTTTAAGGTTGTTGCTCACTAATTAAGAAAATAATGAAAAAGTCTTGATTTTGGGGTAAAAGATTTTGTTTGACCAATCCATTTGTGTCTCTTAATTTTCTCTTTATCACATCCTTAGTGTTGGGTAAATTTGGACAAGAGAAAACTGTCCTATTTTGAAATTCTAAAGTAACACTTTATATGAGAAAAAAATGAATGATAGAGTAATACTTAATATGATACCGGTACGGTAGAGTAAATAAGAAAAAATATGTATTGGTTCTCAATCAACCCTGTTTTAATTTTCTTCAAATTCTTTAGGGCTCAAAAAGAAAATATCGATTAATGTATAATAAAATACATATGTAATGCATAATAAAACAAGTGTTTCTTGACAACTATGTCTCAGTTCGCTCGTTTACGATATATGTGTTTCAGTCTCACATGTTTCTTTTTTGCATCTTGGTTTTCTTCACAAAGAAATATGATATGAAGTAAATTTAACCCCAATTAAAAATGGCTCTTTTCTAGCACGCTCACTTGTTTCTCGGCCATCGAAATATGAAATCCCAGGGTTTAAGTCTCGGCTAGATACTTTGACGTTCAAGTTAGTTGAGGAGGACAAGTCAACAGAGAGTAAAAGATAGAGATAACAAAATAGAGAGAGACGTGTGTTTAGTGAAGGAGCGTGTACGTATTATGCGTAAAATAAAACATACATTTTGGTGGAGAATTAAGTCGTATTTATAAGGGATACCTAGAGTGTTTCAAAATATATATGAGTATTGACATTTGACCTAGATGGATTTCCATGTAGGATTTTATTGTTAGGTTTAATTCGTTTTTCCATAATTCACCAGATAATTTGTCGAGTAAAGAGAATTCTTTGAGACCAAATATTTGTATCTTTGCCCAATTGATTGCCAAAAATATCCCCAATCATCTACACCCCCTTAGTCTCTAGTGAATCGAACGAAGTGGTTCACTGGAGAATAAAAGGAGAAGGGCGAAATCCATAAGAAAAATCCAATAATCGAGCACAATAAAGAAGTCTAATAATAGAAGTCCGACAAACGAGCTCCATAAGGAAAGACCATAAACGAGCTCCACAAAAGAAGTCCAATAATAGAAATTCAGTATAAGTGAGAAGAAATCCGATAATTGTAAACCATAGGAAAATCAAATAAGCAAAGTCCACAATAGAGTCCTAATAGGCAAATGCCATAATAGAAGTCCTATAATGAGCGAAGATGAGAAGAGAAGTCCAACATTGTTTGAGGGGTCGGGTCGAGTTAAGAGCTCAAATGATCACCTTTGGGGATTTTTGACCCTGCAGATAGTAATGGGGGGGTATGGGGCGTTGTTTAATAGCTCGGCCAATCACCCTCCCAGATTCTCGACCCATAGATCATATATTTTGGGGCGTCGTTCCCCAGGACTTTCAAGCGTTGCGACTTTATGAAAATATGTGGCATGTTATCGAGTGAAAATGTGACGACATGATACCAGTGGAAAATGTGACCGCTTTATAGTGGTTGAAAAACATGACGGTATAATACCAGTTGTTTGATCATTGAATATTTCGAACCAAACATTGAAAATTTCGAACCGTTAACATGAGCTTAAGAATTGCGACTTGCCGCTTATGTAAACTTCCCGCACATCCCATGGTAATGCGGACGATCGTCATCATTTAACTGGCTTTCTCCGGTTTTTTGACTGTCAGTGAACATACGAGCCATAAATGCTGCTGACAGGGCATTTAATATTTATTATTTACTATTATTATTACTATTATTAGTTTATTAATTTATTTCTTATAATTATATCTTGTCGGAAAAAATAGGGGGAAATCGAAATATCCAACTAGAGATATTATTAATCATGGCCGTCGAATGTTCAAAGAAGAGTCAAACAATGATTGGTCGAGATTCGTTCACTCTCTCATCACCTGAACTCAAGTCCAAACTGAAAATCCACTGCCACCCAATCTCATCCATCCACGTCACTTTTACTTAACAGGTGTTTCAAAATAAAAGAACAGAGATTTTTTGTGCACCCGGAAAAAAATTAAAAAAGAAAAAAGAAAAAACCCCCAAGGTAGCACCGTAATTTCCGTGCAACTCCGAATCTAGTATAAATTTCACCGGGCCCCACAAAAAGAAAAACTTGTGGCTCAGAAAATTCGGCCCCCGCTGACGTGGCACCCCACATCTTTATACCCCCAAACCCCACCCCACCCCCTGTGTGTTTTTGTATCAGATTTTAGGTTTTAAGAGATCAAATATTCATGTTTTAATATTGCCATTGCCCAACGAACCCTCCTTTTTCCTTATCTTTTTTAATTTTATTTAATTTTATTTTATTTTTCTCCATTTTCACGATTTTACTGCTTGAACTGGTAGTCGCCGGAGGAGATGAAGGAGCCGGAGATAAAGTTGTTTGGGAGGATGATTGTGTTGCCGGAGAACAGCGGATTTGTCGCCGGCGTCGATTCCTCCGACGAAAGTAACAGCGGGAGCGGCGGAGTAGGCGGCGGCGCCGTCGTCGACTCTGATGGCGGCGGAGGAGAGGCGGGAGAGGTCGGAAGATCTGATGCTGAGGTAATTACTATTTTTTTCACACACACACACACTGGAATTTTGCAAATGTATCTGGATTAATTATTGTTTTTATTTAATTTTGGGAATTGATAAATTAGGTTAATTTCTTCGTTCGATTTTTTATTCCCCTTTTTTGCCTTTGTAGATCAATCAAAAAAATCCTTTGAATTAATTTATTTATTTTCCTTGAATTAATTGGTTTGTGTTCTTAGATTATGAGTAAAACAGGGATTAATTAATTTAAAAAAAAAAAAGACAAGCTATTTAGAAAATTCCTATGGTTGTTCTGTAAAGGGTAAATTCCCAATTAGAGATGTGTTCTTGTACTTGATTAAAACCAAAGTCATTTTCACTGCCTTTGTTTCTTTTATCATATATTATTGGCACTTGGATCAAAAGCTGTAGGAATATAATCTTCTCCTTTTTTTATTTTTCCTTTTTTGTGGTAACAACTTTCTATTGGTGGAATGATAGTTTGTCTAAAAATTGCAATTATCTTCAAAACTTTAGGACCAACTCCCTGAAACTAAGGAGCCACGCAACTGTCATAACGAGTCCGATGAGAATCCCGAAACTCCATCAATCAACGAAGACGATCCAAAGGCTGAAAACGAGCAACCCGATCCAACGGACGGCCAACAAAAGACCCTAAAAAAGCCGGACAAAATCCTCCCCTGCCCCCGTTGCAGCAGCATGGAGACCAAATTTTGTTACTACAACAACTACAACGTCAGTCAACCCCGCCACTTCTGCAAGAGCTGTCAGCGGTACTGGACAGCTGGCGGCACCATGAGGAACGTTCCGGTGGGGGCCGGCCGGAGAAAGAACAAGAACTCCGCCCCCCATTGCCACCTCATAACAATTTCCGATAACGCCCTGAAACCTAACCCCGCCATCCTCTCGTTCGGCCCCGACCCGCCCGCGTTCGAACCGGGTTTGGATACTTCGGAGAAACAGGTCGCGTGCGGATCCAATAACGCGCCGGATGTACCTGTAAATAACATGAACGGGTTTCCGTACCCCGTTCATTGCATTCCGGGTGTTCCTTGGCCTTACCCCGTTCCGTTACCGACCCTTTGCCCGCCCGGTTACCCTATCCCGTTTTACCCGCCCGCACCTTACTGGGGTTGGAATATGCCGTGGGTATCTGGGGATCAAACGGGACCCACTTCGCCGTTAGGGAAGCACTCGAGAAACGGTGAATTGATTAATCCGAAGGTTTCCGAGAAGGGTTCGGAAAGTAATTCGATTGTGATTCCGAAAACATTGAGGATCGACGATCCGGAGGAAGCTGCAAAGAGTTCGATATGGGAAACTTTGGGGATTAAATATAATTCCGTTAATAGGGAAGGTCTTTTCAAGGCCTTGCAACCGAAGAGTGGTGGCGAAAAGGAAATTAGGGTTTCGGCTTCGGCGGCGATGCAGGCTAACCCTGCGGCTTTGTCTCGTTCGATAACATTCCAAGAGGGTGCGTAGATTCAAGAAACGTGGCCCGCTACTTCGAATGGTGTTTTGTTTCTTCCTATTCTGAAATCATCGATATACATTACGTCTCAAAAACATGAATCAATGACACCGTAAAATGTATAGGTGGTGCGTATTTGTGATTTTGGAATAGAAGATGAAAACACGGGTTTTGGAATTGTGAC
This sequence comes from Erythranthe guttata, assembly GCF_056151865.1. Taxonomy (NCBI): domain Eukaryota; kingdom Viridiplantae; phylum Streptophyta; class Magnoliopsida; order Lamiales; family Phrymaceae; genus Erythranthe; species Erythranthe guttata. The sequence goes on along the minus strand of NC_142536.1, from coordinate 15,210,471 downwards.
TGTATTTAACATGTTATCGGCTTCTCGGACGAGCTAGTTTTCCAGCTTTTTTTTCTTGTAACAATAAGAAGATGCCTTTCTTTCTTTTTTACCTTTTGATGAATTTGTGGTGCTTTTTCCACCCATGTATATATAAGTTTGTAGAGAAGTACTTTTGTTTTAACAGAGGATAAAGAGCAAGAATGGATGAATAGGTGTTTAGAATTTTGTTAACTGTCTTAATTAGTTGTGTAAGGAACTTTTGTTAGGCAAAAGTGGCTCTCTCCCTTTTGCATTATCTTTATACATAAAGACTTCTCTTTTTGCAACTTGCAGGTGTCTTTAATAGACTTTTCTTCATTAGACTTTTTGCTTAGTGAAATTTATGTTACATACGCCCGGTAAATATTTACTATTCATCCAATCGTACCAGCATGGATATTCAAAATATATATTTCAGTTGTCTTCAAATTAATTGGTGTTAGAAAAGACGTAAGTCCAATAGTGCATTCAGTACATATAAGACGTAAGCTCAATAGTGCATTCAGTACATATAAGCGCCCACGACATTTGATTGTGGACTGTCCATAACCGAGTCTCCCCACATGCACAATTGCTGCCAAACTCAGACGAGTATATATATATATATATATATATATATATATATATATATATATATATATATATATATATAATATTAAAAAAAATGAATTGTGATGATATATAAGATTTTTTTCCCTCGTTGATTTGCAAAAGGTCAAGTAGCTACCCTATTCAAAACCAAACAACAACAGAAAAAAGGGGGCAGATGTACATGTACTATTTTGCCCTCTATCCAATCTAAATAATCATGTTTTTTTTCTATTTATATAATGAACACATTAGATAGCTATCAAAATAAAATATTAAAAACGGAAAAAAATTCAATTTTGACATATGTTATAATACTTCAAAACAGCACTAGTTGTAGAAACACATGATTTGGAGGGCTTAATAAATCTTACATGTTATTTCAATTAGGTAATGATTATTCAGACAATTTCACATGAAAAAAAATTAAAATGAATTTTCATTTATCTTGAAACTCATAAGACAGACTGTATATAGACAACAGTGATACATTATCCAGCTGGCACCTTAATTGGATCATTTCCCCTCAAAGGCAAGTGATGTTAATAAATTATTATTTGAAAATAAAAAAATTAATAGCACTTACATCCCCTATGGTTTGAACTTTGTGAAACATGACCCCTTGTATTTTTAATATAACACATGACCCCTTGTATTTTAATATAATCACATAAACCCTTGTACATTCAAAAAATTCATCTTCCTAATGTACATGGTTATTTACCAAGTGGAATACCAGAGGGGGTTATGTGCTTATATTAAAAGTACTGTGAGTCATGTGCATAAAACTCAAACCACGGGGGCTTATGTGCTATTTACCCAACTATAAAAGTGCCAATTATTGACTTTTAAAAGAAGGATGAAAATATATGTGGAAGTAGTGGCTCAGCAACTGAGATATTTTTTCTTGGTTGAGCAAATGTAAGCCACATATTTATATTGAATAAGATTAGTTGTTTTGGGGTCCCAAAATTCCATATGCATAAAGTGTGCCCAATAAATGCTTTTGGCTTTCTTTTATCTTTTGTTTATTTCCGTTTTTGCCCTTCCACTTTTTGGAGATTATTTCCTTCTTCGCACGTGCCAAGTTTCACTATTTGAATGGGTAAAATAACTAAGATTGTTCAAAGCATAATAGATGAGCAAAATGACGTGTCATTTTATCCAATTTTTTGTCAACATTTTATTCGTCACATATAATTAATTTAATGTAATTTATATTTCTCGTACGGTTTTGTAAGCTGGATGTACTCAATGAACAGTTTACACATACTTTAAAATATTTGTGAAATTTGTAGAAATATTAGATCTTATTTAAAATGTTGTTGCGAAATTTGGAAAAAAATTTAACATCATTCAGCTTTTAAGATGTAAGTCATGATGACTTTAATAAAATAAATTTATATTTTTTTTCAAATATAAGTTGGGGTCTCTTTATCATTTTGTTTAAACAAGTATATAAGTTCTTACCAAATTATTTCTTATATTTAATCTATATAAACTCCTTTTTTTAATGACTAAACACTTATTAGAATTTATAAACTTCCCAGGCGCTCGTTCGGTATCGATGTAATTTCATAGAGTTATTCGGTTTGAAGGGCATTCGTTACTATCAAGTCATATTGACTACATAGTAGGAATTTAGGAATAGATATTGTTGCAATATCACATTTAAAATCGGATTTTAATTATTGTAATTTGTAATACAGTAGTAAACTTATAATAGTAGGCCTATAAAAAAATACTAGTGTCACATGAAGACTTGGAAAATGAAAAGTCAATCTCCCACTACATAACTTTTCTTGGAACCTTTCCTCCATCCTATATTTAGTGCTCTTTTTGGTCATTCCTTAACAAGTGGAAACGGAAAGAAAACTAATTTAGTAATTTACATTAAAAGTCAAGCTCCACTTTGCAATTTATGTCAATCAATTGAAATTATTCAATTCAACTTGTGACCATTCCAATTAAACTTGGTTGAGATACATGTTTTGCTTAAATTTGTGTCAAAAGACGAAATTTATCGCCTCAAGGGCCCCCATCCCCTGGTCCAATAGGTTTAATGGAGGATGAAAATTATAGACTCAAAGGCTCGTTAGGGAAGCGAACTTGGGCCTGATGCCTACAGGGAACCAACTGAAATTGAAGTTGAAATTCCCACATTGCAGCTTCCAGCACTTGGTTCTAGACTCTTATAATAACTTACCACCTCTAAAACCAGTTAAGCTACTCATGCATGCAAATGTTGTGCTTAAACGTAAGAGGACAGTATGTGGAAGTTTTCTAACCTAAAACAATATTTATTTTAAAACGTAGGTATATGCAAGTTCGTGCGTAAATGTTACTAGGAATAAAAAGAGGAATGTAATTTCGGAACTTCACCGATTAATGGTATAAAATATTCAAATTATAGAATAAATAAGAAAAGAAAATGATGATAAAGGGAGATGTGGATAGTATTTGAGCATAAAGCGAATCGGGAGGGTGTCACTTTCTCAATAAAAAAGTTAGGAGTTCTTGAAATAAATAATTATTTGACAGTGTTGATCAAGATAACAAGAACAATTTAATTTAAAATTTTAATAACAATCAACACCCAAAGTCGAATTTCATTTACAAAAGGCTAGCTACGAAATGATAAAGATATTCAATTCAGGGTCAAAATCGACCTTTACGGTTAAAAAACATAACATCTTTCACCTGCTCTTTCAATTACCATTTCAAAATTGTCAGTTCAATCGGCGCCTGACTATCATTTTTTAGTCCGTTCAAAATTTTAGGTGAAAAACTGATGGGTTGGGCATAGCGGTGGTAAACAAGCTGAGCAGACTCGAAAAAACTTGAATTTGAATTCGAGTTTTTCGAGCTCAAGTTTAACCGTTTTCTTAGTTGTATGTAAACTCACGAGCCGGCTCGTAAGCCTTCTTTTAATTTTTTTTTTATTTTTTATATATTGTTTTTTTATTTAAATAATATAAAATATTATAATAATAGTATAAAAATTAAAAAGTATATAATTACAGTTCACTATTTTTGTATTTTTTTATTACAATCAGTGTTCTAAAAATCGGTCGAGGCGGCCGATTAATCGGTCTCCGAGGCGGAGGCGGTCAAAAACATTTACGATTTTAGTGTAAAGGTTTGAAAAATCGGTTTTTTGCCTCTGAGGCGGTCCGAGACAGTCTAAGGCGGTCAAACCTATATGGCGAGTCAAACTTCGGTGGCAAAAATCGATTTTTTTTTTTTTTAATATATAATTCAAAATAAAAGTTGGAATTTTAATCAACCAAATATGATTTTATGTTTTATTTTGTTTATGTTAACTGTTATTATTAAAAAACTAATGATGTATGCTAGGAATGTTCAAGAATAAATGTAAATTCAAAAAAATTGTCTTCTTATTTATATTTTATAAGGATATTTATTGTATTATTATCTTATTATTATTAAACTTTTATTATTTTATCAGGATATATACATGATGGAGATATAACTATGTTTAAATATCTTTTTATATATATGTTTTGAGTATTTATAAATAATATCTAGAAATATATTATATTAAATTTTAAAAATCGATTTATTTCCGAGTTATCACCGATTAATCACCGCCACACCGATTAATCGTGAGTCGGTCCCTGACCGCCTCTGACCCGATTACCGCTTTTTACAACCTTGATTACAATACAAATAATCTTTAATTAAAAAAAAATTCAAAATGAACTTGTGCTCGAGCTCAAGCTCGGCTCGTTCACAACGCTATTTGGGCACTTCAACATTCAGTTAAGCCTATATAAATTAAAACAATCAGGACTAGCAAAATTCTATTAATTTAGCCAAATGTTAAATTATCGAACTAAAAATTTAGTACGTTTACACCGAATCGGGGCCAAAAAAACATTATTTAATTAAGATTATTAATTTATCGAAATTCTATCGTACAAGGTTAATTTGTTCAACCAACATGATAGCGTTAAAATTTGACATTTGACTAACAATTTTTTTTTTTTAATTGAAACAGTCAACAATCACGACCCTTGATTGGCCCGAACGTTCACATGCCAGTTCCGAGTAGTTTGACTTGGCTGATTGGATTATTGACCACAGGGCAATTTTAAACTATGGGCATAAACTGAATAGTTACGAAACACGGTTCGGGTCAGACCCGGTCAAAAATTGCCCTGTGGTCAATAATCCAATTTTTTAAAAATAGTATGAAATATTTACCATTTTAATTATGAATTTTATGATTCACATGAATTAGTTTAGACTATTTTTTTTTCTTTTTTGATAAAAATAATTCATTTGAATCATATAATTCATAATTAAACTGGTAAATATTTCATACTATTTTTAAAAAAAAATTGTACAATAGAAGATCTACAACTTTCATGTTTTACATTTTCCAAAATTCGAATAGGAATTAGGTCAAAATCAACATTGAAAACGACATGCGTCGATTAACGTACACAAAACGGTACAAGGACAATGTCGTCCAGTTCATATTCGATTTAACCAAATCACAAGAAAAGTGAAATTAAGTACCACCACTAGTACAAGAAAATACAATGCAATCTTTTTCTAATGGTTCAGATTTTTTATATTTTTTATTTCCCTAATCGTCTATCGACTTATGGACATGCCGGCGGGACCCACATACAGTCGAGCTGTGTTTTGAAGTGAATATTTTTTTTTTGGTCACAAGAATACGTACCTTAAAGCTTAAAACCAATAGAAGCTCGTTAAATTCATCAAACCATCTGCATACGAATTTCTTGTCACTTGAAGCAAATATCGCAGCCAATGTGTATGTATTGTCGACGAATAAGGCAATTATTGAATTTTACATCCGCCAGAATCTTGCCCACGACGAACATTACCAAAGGCTGACAGCTCAAGAAGGTCCATATCGCGACCTGCAACATCGTGAAATTACAAAAATACCCATTGTTTCACAACTTAAGAGACTGTGTGTTGTTCTATTTCTTTTTATTAAGGAATAAAGAAGCATAATTTACCTGACACACGACAGTAAGCACTTTTCTGAATAAGATCGCTTTTCGATATCTCAGTCCGGTTTCCTTTTGATCTATTAACAGTTGCCTACAAAATAAAATGGTGATTATGGCTATTAAAATCGAACAAGTTGAACTGCAATCTAATTGTTGGTCCTATAATATTTGTCATAAAATTTTGGAAATTTTTAAAACCCGATGAATATGGTAGAAAAAATCGAATATGAATTGAAATTTTACAATTTTTAATTATAAAATTTGATTTTAAATATAAATGGGACAAGGGTAATTGGACATGTATTCCAGCAAGAAAAAAGTATCTACTAAACTTATGAGGAAGGAAAAATATTTACCTGCAACACTTGACAGTTTTCTAATGTGCTTTTTCCTCCCTGCAAATATATAAATACGGAATGTCACATGAGCAGTTCAAAACGACTTTCTATGCGAACATATGATTGTGTAATAACTGCAGAGTACACAGCCTATTTTTCTATTTTCTTTTCGATTATGTATAGAATGATCACTTACAAATAACGAGTGCAATCAAATCGCCCACAAACGTATATAGGCTTGGATAGCACTTTTACAAATGCACCGGGCAAATAAATGTGACCGTGGTTCCCATACATAGAAATTAAATCAGTAACCGAATTTAGATTCGATAAAAGGCGAATCTTGAAGCATAATAATACATGTCGACACACTCTCCGATTGGAGTATTCCTTGTTTCCCCAAAATTTGAAACAAAACATTTAGAATGGTGGTCAGGGTTCACACTAACACTAGAATCATATTGAGCTACGAAAATATCTTCCATGGAACCAAGTCTGATATTGCAGACAATTCATCAAACAGGTGGTGGGCATACAAAAATTTCACCAGAAATATACCTTAGAGTAAGGAACAATGTGGTCGTAATCATGGCATAGGCAGCCGGGGCAGCCCACGAGCTTCCTGAACACAGTATTACCCAACGGGTCACGGCGCCACCTATCCGGGTCGCGCCCCTTGATTTTCTCTGCCTTGTCCCAACATTGCTGCTTCACGCTGTGCGGGAAGCTCCTCGGATTCGAATTTTCCGGCGAGATTCCGAAGGAATCCAATCGTGAGAAGTCTTCCGTCAATAGGTCGCGGTCGACAAGTGCGGCGGCGGAAGGCGGAGGGGAGATTGACCTAGCTCGGCTTGGGGATGGGAACTTCTTCTTCTTCCGACTCTTTTTATCTGTAGTAAAGGATTTTTGACTCATTTTTTTGGGGAGCAAAAATATACCCAATTGGAAAATGGATAATGGATTTGGCTGCAGATTTTGCTATCAATTTATTTTTATTTTTATTGGGTAAATTACAACCAATCTGAGCTATGGTTAAAAGTACAATTATTCTTTCACCTGTGAATCTTCTTACACGTTCACCCTTATGGTGTTAAATTCAATATAATTTTCTAGATTCGGTGGAATGTTCTTTAGCGTTTCTGATGCACCACAATCTGATATATACAAGTCAAAAAACACATATTATGATCATCTTATTTCAAAATGTGGAGATTGAATCGAGTAACACGGGTACACACTGAAGAATATTTCATATAATCTAGAAGATTTCACTAAATTTGACACATCAATACTGAACGTGTAAGAAGATTCGTAGTTGAGGGAAGTAGTTGTAATTATCCAAACAGAAGGGTTTTTCTCGTAATTTAACCACACCTCAGGGATTATTGTAATTTGTAATGTACCATTTTTTATTTTATTTAATTAGGAGTCTAATAGGGGGTAATGGAATCGAATTGAGCTAATTACATGGCCATTCGAGCTTGTTTGAATTTTTTTTTACTCTTTAAATGTTTTATCTGTAATCGAGTATCGAGTAACTTAATCTGATTTCCAGTTCTGAGTGCACATGTAAAAATAAATAAATAAATTCAGCTAATTTTAGAAGTCCGTTTGTCCAGAAGTTGTTCGAAATTTCACTGATAATTTTTTGAAGTTCGCTGCCAATTTTCAAAAGTTCACCATCAAACTTGTGGCTATTTTTTATAAGTTTGCTGTCAATTTTCGGCCAATTTAAGGTTCAATCCCAATTCCAACCATTTCAGAAGTTCACCGGAAATTATCTTTACATTTTCTACTAAAACTTATTACGATTTTAAAGATTACCAGAAAAACAATTGCGCTTTTAAATGAGAAACGGCGTTAAATAAGAAAAAGCTGACGTGCTTCAGCAGCTTACTCGTTGAATGATTTTTACGAAATTCTCATTTTGGTTCCAACATCCGTTTCGTATTAGGTGTCGATTCAACATTCTCTACACATACAAATTACATCGTATGGTGCTACAACAACAAAAGACAGATGGAAAACCACATGGCGTAGGGATTTTGATGAGTGGCGTTACATGCCAGGTTTCAAGCTTTAAGATTTTCCGACATACCCGCCACATCATCTCATGTGTGAACAAAATCAGAGACGAGCATGGATTTCTCCAAGACTTTCGCTTGTGGAGTCGAAATTCCTTAATCTCGGAAAAAAGGTGCAGATACGAAGTTCAGGAAAATAATCTTACCTTGCTGTTTCGCATCGGCCGATAGTTTTCTTATACACGATTCTCTGGCTCTCTTGGTCTAATGCTGAACCCCAACGACGATACAGGCAAGGAGTTTCAACATTATTTAACGGACAAATTGTCGAGCAATAAACATATTAATTTATCGGAGGACTGAGGCAAACATGGCTTAAGCACATGTATTTCTGCACCAACTTGTCCTTCTATACCTGGAAACAAGAACGAAGTGAATTTCATGAGGATTCATTACGACAAAGTATACAAGATCAAGCACATATATCGGAGGAAATATTAAAAACTTAATATTACCTCATTCACAAGATATACGGATTAATCGATCATAAAATCTCGTTAGGAACTTGCGGTAGGTAATCGCATTTATTTCGTACTACCAGTAGTCGCCGCAAGAGCAAGATCCATCCTCGAAATGATGGTAACGAATAGGATCCCTAATGACAATACTTCGAGACTCCATCTTCGCCAAAAGCTTCGCGAAAACATGACAGTCGCCGCATATCCTCAGATTCTTTCTAATCCTAACCGTCTTCCCCTTCGGCAAACTCATCATACCGAAAACAATCGCGAGTTTCTCGCTGTGGTGAGCAAGAGAGTTTTCCATCTGCTCTCCTTCAAGATCTTGCAAGACGAAATTCGTGTCCGGCACATATCCCTCCCCCTTCAATCTCCACATGATTCGATTCAGCTCCTCGTGAATAGCATTTATTTCCGGGTGGGCTTTATCGCCCAATATGAAAGCATGGACGTGCTTGTTTATCTCGATCCAACTACATCCGGGCTCTTTCTGAATTCCCACATTCTTCATCGATTTCCTCAAATTTTCGACGTCTTCCCATCTTTGAGTATTGGCGTAGATATTCGACAGCAGTATATAAGTCCCCGCGTCGTGAGAATCCAAGCTCAAAACCCTTTTGGCGGCATATTCGGCAAGATCCATTTTACGGTGAACCCTACAAGCACCAAGCAGAGTTCGCCACGTCACAGCATCGGGTTCGCATTTCATTTCATTGATTAGTTCAATAGCTTCTTCGACTTTCCCAGCTCTCCCAAGAAGATCAACCATGCAGCCATAGTGCTCCCTTCCTGGATCGATCCCGAAAAGCTTCTTCATCGATTTGAAGTAGTAATCACCTTCTTTTACGAGCCCCGCATGGCTGCATGCAAACAGAACACCCAAAATCGTGATGTGATTCGGCTTTGCTCCTGAAGATTTCATCTTATCAAATAAATCGAGAGCTTTTCGGCTGTACCCATTCTGGGCTAAGCCTATTATCATGGTACTCCAAGAGATCACGTCTTTTACAGCCATTCTCGTGAAAACAAAGCTAGCATCTTCCAAACTGCCACACTTACAATACATGTCTAGAAGTGCGTTGTTAAGGACCAAGTCCCGATCGAACTTGATGACGTGGACGTGGACTTGTCTCCCCAGCTCCAATAGTGCTAAACTAGTGCAGCCTCGTAAAACACTCGTTAGAGTTGACTGGTCAGCCCCAAAACCAGATCTCCTCATTCGCATATATAGATTAAGGGCTTCATCGCCTTCACTGTTCTGGGCAAACCCACCAATAACGGAGTTCCAAACAACCAAATCCGAAGTTACCATCTCATCGAAAATGCTGAGTGCAGATTTTACTTCACCCCATCTTGAATAAATGTCGATCAAAGCACTTCTGACAAAAACATCCAACTCCAAACCAACCTTGATTATGCAACAGTGAAGTTGTTTGAGGTTCGTAAGCCCCTCACAGGCTCTCAAAACTGAAGAATACGTGTACATGTTCGGTCGAACACCATCTCTAAGCATCATAATCAACATTTCCAAGGCCTTGTACTTATGCTCGGAATTAGAGTAAGCAGCAATCATAGTCGTCCATGTAACAACATTCCTCTCAAGCATTTGATCGAACAAGAGGTGTGCTTCGTCCAGCAGATTAAACTTCACGTACATGTTCACGAGCGTGTTTTTAAGGAAAGTTTTCGGCTCGTACCCGTTGGCAAAAACATGCTGGTGAACTCGTCTGCCTTGTCTGATATCAGCATTTGCTATACAGCACTTAACGAGCTCTGTATACGTGATTGAATCAGCCCATATTTTACGTGTTTGCATTACGTCCAATGCTTTCATTGCCTTGGAGAGATCCCTCTGATAGCAGTACGTGGTGAATTCGTCGACTATATCTAAGTGATTAGTCGAAGACGAATTGGGTTGTGTCCTCCATTCGGTTGCTGCCACAGTATAGAATCTTGGGCGCCGAAGAAAGATGCCGAATAATGAGATAGGGAATGAAGTAATCTGCGAGGCGATGCTATAGCAATTGAGTCTTGATACGGGTTTCATGACCAAGGAGAACTGCATATCCGATCTGCATAGTATTTTTATTATATCAGTTGCTAAACACCGTAACTGAAAGAGATGGTAGAATTGAAAACGAATAGCTTGGCTTTGATATTGTTCCATACGCAAATACACATACAATTTAGACAAACGGTGCAAAAACTAAATCAAACTAGACCAACGTCAATTAATATTATCTGAATATATAGAATAGAATGCTTCCTACTCTAAGAAACTCATCAATTACGATTATGCTACTTCGGCCCTCAGAACATTTGAGCTTTAAATAAAGCTTTTTGCGAGATTGGGATGTTTGAATTTCATCGTCAATTAAACAGTTCCACAAGACAACATCTTTGTTAGCATCAATTCTATCAAAAAAAAACCCGACGAGCAGAATAAACGTGACCTTGTTTCCTATACGAGGAAATTAAATCAGTAACCACATTTAGCTTCGACAAAAGGCCAGCCTTGCGGCACATAATACATGTAATGAAATATATCTTATTTTCCACAACGGTGACAAAACACAAACACCGAAACCATCCCTATCAAATTTCTTAAACAATTATATAACCAAATCATATCGAGCCATGAAAGATATCCCGACATTAAACGTGTTCCATGAGACCAAGTCTGTCCTTTCACACAATTCATCAAACAGCTGGTGGGCATCTCGGATTCCCCCACAAACATAATAAAAATGTAAAGAAGCATGCTTGACATTCAAAAATAAAATGAATCCTTGCCGAAACTGCCAGCCACTTGATATTCGTTCTGATCATAAGAAGATATTTTCAACTAGAATTGGAGAATGAAACCTATAACACTGTATCTCAATAGCTTTTAACTTGGCGTTACAAACACCAATTCCATAACTATCTAAACAATCAGTCATACATTTTCAACGACCTATACATATACATATATATATATATATACACAACAAGACGCACATCATAAAGCACACAAACGCACATATAGAATATATTATACATGTGCATATAAGAAGAAGAATAAAAAAAAAACAGAATATTTACTACTGACGGTAGAAATTTACCTTAGAGTAAGTAACAATTTGGTCGTAATCATGGCACAGGCAACCGAATTACGACCGGATTCTGATTTTCCGGCATTCCGAGGGCTTCGAATTGTGAGAACTCTTCCGTCAAGAGTTTTTTTATTTTTTCTTTTTCTATAAAATAAAATGGGGTTTTTTGCAAAAACTACCCCTGTAAAATTTCTAATTGCTGAAAACGCCCCTATGTTAAAAACATTAGCAAGAAACCCCCTATGAAAGTTATTCAAAGCCAAAAAGGCCCCTGACAGGTTATCGTGCGCCACACTCGCCGTATGTGCGTCTGGGGTACGTTTTCGAACCTGAAATAACCTAAATACCCTTTATATTAGAAGTTTTTATAATTACAGATTTATCCCAAAATTTTCTGCACCAAAATGAACTTTTTAAAATTTTCAATTCAGTCCTTTCTATTTTCAGAAAGGCCATCTTTCCGACCCACTTTTTCTGAATATTTTTTCCACCAAAAACCATCAACTGAACCAATATCCTCAATGTCATTTTTGTTGCAAATCCAGAAAAATAAAAAGGGAAGAATACATAACCTTTTAGTCATTTTTTCCATGTAAAAGATTGGAAGAAAAAACTTCGATTTTGACCTCAACTTCACCATTCTCGACAACCCAAAACTTGGAATTCACCATTCTCGATAACCCAAAGCTCACTGTTGATGGAGAAGAGACCCTTGGGGCAGCGGTGTGAGCTATGAAAAATATGAATTTTGCCGAATTTTTTTTAAGGAAGAATTTGACTGAATTTGGCCAAAGCTCACTGTTGTTGATAACCCAAAGCTCACTGTTGTTGTTTCTTTAAGGAAGAATTTGGTCGATTTTTTCGATTTTGTGTTATTTTTTGGCAGAATTTGTTGTAAGAATGAGTAAAATGGTGGGTTGAGATGAGGGGTGCCGGCCCTTTATTTTTTCTTTTTTTTTTTTTATATATTAATTTATGTTTTCTTTTATTTTGTTTGATCAAAATTAAAATATTAGTAAAAATAAGTAGGGACATTAGAGTCATTGCACGTAAGTCAACAACTAATTTTTAAATAAGGGGCTGTGTGTTTTTTAAAATAAAACATAGGGGGGTTTTTGTTAATTTTTAAAACATAAGGACTTTTTCAACAATTACAAATAACACAGGGGGTTTCATGCTATTAGCTCAAATAAAATGTTTATTGTTTGGGTGCAAATTTGCACCGGGACTGCCCGTTTATCATAAAAAATCGGATGCTAATCACTAGTGGACACGTAGGCATATCTCAATGGAAAATAGGTTGTTATTCAATCTTAATTATCGGGCACCTTAAAAAAATTATTATATATATATAAAAAAAAATGGGTTTTTTTTTTTTTTTAAATATAAAATCCAATAGAAATGTCAAACAAGAGAATAATATAAGTTTAGACTCGATGGTCTGTTTTAATAGGAAAATCGATGACATAGGATAATTGACACGTGGATAGGTTAAATAAAAATATAATTAGGATTCTAATAATTGGGAAAAAAAAAAGGAAAAAAAGAAAACCCCAGCATAACCCGTAACCCCTCTAACCCTAAATTATAATCAGCGTGATTTATCAATAGTTAAAAACTTCAATAGTTAAAACAAAACAATTGAGATGGTTTTTCTCCAAGTAACATAAAAGAGTAAAATGTAGTTCATGAATAATAATCAAAATAAAAATAAAAATAAAAACAAGAAAGGAGACCCAAAGATAAATAAACAATATTACAGTAAAACATAAAAATATTTATTTCATAGCCAAAAGCATAATATATTGACCCACTAAATATATTTATTTCTTTTTTGTATTCTCCTTTCCTATTTTAATTTTGCTATTTATTCCCCAAATAGTCTTCTTTAATTAAGTGGGATTTGTACAGAGTTAATTTATTTTTCCTCCACGTGTCATATGATGGGTGGAATCCGCTTATTCTTTAAAATCGGCTCATCCGTCTGGAATTTAAACTCTTATTGTTTTATAAAATGTTTGTTACCAAATTTTGAATTTTTTATGCCTCATTATTTAATAGTATTTGTCTATTTGATGTCTAGTTTTCTTATTACAAATCCAATTACATGAAAATGATCGAATTATCTTTTTTTATTGTACATAGTTTTTTTTTTCTTCTTTTTAATATTTATATTTTGTTATTTTTTATTTTTCAAAAAAATTATTTTATTTTTAATTTTTCGATTTTTTTGTCTTCTTCTGTTTTTCCCATATTTTTTTTATTTTTCAAAAAAAAAATAACTTTTTTCGGGAAACAAAATTATTTTTCGATATTTTTTTCAAAAAAAATTAATATTTTTCGATTTTTTTTCTGAATTTATGTTTCTTCAGTTTTTCCGATATTTATTTTATTTTTCGAAAAAAAAATAATTCTTTTTTTCGGAAAAAAAAAATTTATAGTTCGAATTTTCTTTTCCGAATTTTTTTTTTTTTTTTTCAAAAAAATATTTTTTATATTTTTCAATTTTTTCGGAAAACTTTTTTTTCGAAAAAAAATATTTTTGAAATTATCTTTTTTTTTTAATTTTTTTTGATTTTTCTTTTTAAATTTATTTTCTAATATTTTTGAATTTTATTTTTTTTATATTTTATATTTATTTATTTTTAAAAAAATTGAATATGTCATTGTGATAAATAGATGAAAGCTAGAAGGACAATTTTGCCATTAATATATCTAATCATAGCACAATAATTTATTTGACCTCTCAAGGTCCAGTTAGTTATCTCTCAATTAGCTAAGATAAACCATGACAAAACTATTTTGACGGGTCGATCCGGAAATAATAGTACTAATCAAACATCAAACTAAACCTTACTATTTAGTTAATCTTGACTCATCATGCCAACAAAATAGGGCGTAAATAAACAAGTATTAAAAAAGAAAAAGATAAAGATAACTAATGCTTGTTTGTACTCGGGGTATACATCGCATGGATCGGGTAAGCCCTTTCGGAAAAATTTCAATTGTTTTTGGAAATGAAAAACTAGTTCCAATTCAATTTTAACAAAAACTATCGAATAAATTTCGGAATCGTAATTCTAAAAATTGGAATGAAAAAGGTTGTTCCAAAATCGGAAAATTTTGGATCGGAATTCGGAAATTTCTATTTTCTGGCCGCCTAAGATATAATGATATATAATACACAATAATATTAAGTGTAATATTCGGAGGAAAAAAAACAAAAAAAAAATCTGAACTTAAAATTAGAACGGAAATCAAAATTTCATATATATAATTCAATTCCGGCCCAAATAATTTTGGAAAATTCGAAACTCGGAATTTCGTAATTCGATTGAAAAATATTGTTCCAAAATTAAAAAAAAAAATCACATCGAAATCGGCAAAAATCAGAAATTTCATTCCAACTTCCACATCTATACATATATAACGGGTTTTTTGAAAAAATCACCTCTGTGTAATCTCGAATTGCTGAAAAAGATCTCGTGTTAAAATAATTAGCAAATAACCCCCTAAGAGCTGACCGTGCGCTTCACTCACCCTGAATGCGAGTGGGGGTTTGTTTTTTGACACGAAAATACCAAAATACCCCCATATATTTCATAATCACAAAATGAAGTTAATAAGATTTTCAAATGAATCCTTTATATTTTCAAATAAACCCTCTTTTTCAACCTCAAGAACAACCCTCCACTTTTTCACTGTAATTTTTTCCAGCAAAAGCCATCAACTAGCATGAAGTTCATTTCTATTCCAAATCCAAGAAAACAAAAGGGAAGAAAAATGGCGTCTCAAGTTTTTTCGGCGCATCCCTGCCCAAACCCAAAAAAAAATAAAAAAAAATTCTTAAAAGCATTTCTTCCAATTTCCATAGCATTTTCTTCAAATTTGTGAAACTTAAGTCCTATCCTGAGGAAGAAGAAGAAGAAGAAGAATGTCGAACTCGAAAAATCATTCTCCGTCACTGCATAGCTACTCCACCAAACTCGAAGCCGACTCTCCGGATCCACCACGCTACCGCCGCTGCCTTTGAATGCCACCACCACTACTATAGTTTCTGAATCCACAATTTTCGTCAACCGAAAATTGCCGTGCAGCACTTTTTTCTTTTTATCTGAAAAAAACAAAAAAAAAAAAAAATCACGGCCACCACCGTCGGAGAGAAGCTGGTTTGCCTCATTCATGTGATATTTCTTTCTCTCTTTTTTTTCATTTTTTTTATTTAAAATTGAAATATCACTAAAAACTATTAATGATAGTTTAGTCATTGCATACAAGTCAATCATCAATTTCAAATTAAGGAGCGGTGTGCTTCGTAAAACACAACATACGGGGTCTTGCTAATATTTTCAACACGAGAACTTTTTGACACTTCGAAATTACACTGGGGTTCTGCGCAATTAGCTCCATATATAACTTTGGGAATACGGGGTCTGACCAAAAAAGAAAAAGAAAAAGAAAAAGAAAAGGGAAAAATGAATACGGGAAAATTGACAACTGACATCAACATGCCCTCGGAGAAACTTCATCAAGGTTCAGATTTTCCCACACGGTGAGTCTTTGCCCCAAATCAAGTCAATGTGTGATTCTATCAAAAAAAAAAAGTCAATGTGTGATTGACTTGTTTGTTGCTGAAATCTCTGCAATCCGACGTGTAATACTTATTTAATCATGTAAGTCTAGAGTCTTTATAAAGTATCTTGGCTAAATTACAACTACACCTCTGAGCTATATTAAAATAATTTTAAGGTCCCTATGATGTTGGTAATTGCAGTCATACCCCTGAAACAATTACCGGAGCCAAGATTTTGATGTCCTGGGGACTGATATGCACTATATTTACTTATTGCGGGGGTCGTTAATGCTCCCATAGAAGTTATAAATCTTACATAAAATAATAAGGATTTAAGAAACGTGAGGAGAGTCATGTCATCATCCCCTAGCTCTATGTTGTCTCCACCACTACCTGAAATTAATAGTCCGTTAGAATCCTAATGGAATAACTTATCCAATGTATTATTTTGTTAGAGTTTCTAACAATGTTTCAGGGGTGATTGGATACTACGTGAACCTTAAAGTTATTTAAGCATAGTAATTCACCCAAGTTACTTTGTATTTGAATGATTCGAATTACATAGAATGAAAATAAGCAGAAATCAAGTTTTCAGTTTTGTGTTTGAACCAAAGTTATCAGTGTTGTGTTTGAACTTGGTTCGATAACCAACCGAATCATGTTCGGACGAGCTTTAATCGAGGCGAACACAAATCCAGATATGCACAAGGGATATTCTGCAAGTGGAAACTCTCTAGGGATGTTTGGTTATATTTTTAATGGGATTTTCTAGATTTCAAAATTTCTGATGGAAAAAGTAGATGTATTGGTTCTTGTGTAGAAAATGAGAATATGTTTGGATGAAAATGTGTTTTTAGTTTTATATAGATGTAGAAATGAAAATATGTTTGGTTGTTGAGTATTTTCTCTACAAAAGTACGTGCAAAAGTATAATATAATGATGGTGGTTATTATTATTATTATTATTATTATTAATCATATTAATATTAATATTATTAATATTATTATTATTGATGAGATGGGAGAAAAAATAGAGGAGAGAGAAATAGGTTAGTAGGTATTATTATAGGTTCGAAAAGTGGGAAAAATATGAATAGTATATTTCTATTGGAAATTGTTTTAAGAAAAATAGGATTTTCAAGTGAAAAATCTCAAACAAACGTAATCCCAATCTATATATAATATAAAAAGAGAATCTATGCCCTCAATGATTGACATGTGGCAAATGATGATGTCATTTGTCAAAATTGCTTAGTTGGAGTTCAATTGATGAGGTGAATTCTGCAATTGATTATGTGGCATTTTTATTTATGGATGTTTTTAAGTTTTTTCCTATTTTACATTTACACAATCATTTAATAATTACCACATGTATATATATTATTTCCAAAGTTAATATTTTATAAATTCGAAATAAAAAAAATCTTATTTATATTTTCAGTATTTCAAAATATATTTATTCAAATAAATACATGAAACTCAATTGTTTTACGAATATTCAAAAAAATTTCATAAAAACAAATATTTTTTTAAATACTAAAATATTAAAATAAAGGAATATGTTTTTTTTTTTTAATTTTCAATATTTTAGAATATTTGAATATCCATTCCTTTAAAAATAAAAATAATAAAATGTTTTAGTTTTTAATTGAAGTATTTAATAAATATACACTTTTTTTATATAATTTATATATATATATATATATATATATATATATATATATATATATATATATATATATATATATATATATATATATATATATATATATATTATATCATGCATTTAATATACTATAAATTTAAAAAATATTATTTTTTAATATTTTTACTTTTTCGAAATATGTTTTTCGCCTGTATTTAAAAAAATAAAAATTGAAACACTCAATTTCGTTTCTATGAATATTCAATTTTTTTAATATTATGTATATATTTTCCATTTTTTTTATACTATGAATATATTGCCAAATTTTTTTAATATTATGTAAATATTTTCGAATTATTTATATTATGGATTTTTTTCGACTTTTTTATAGTATGTATATAGTTTCCGTTTTTTTTTTATATTATGAATATTTTTTTCGATTTTTTTTTTGTATAGTATGTATATATTTTTCAAATTTTCTTATATTATGTATATATTTTCAAATTTTATAAGATTTTAAAGTTAAATGACATTTATTTTAATTATGTCCATATATATATATATATATATATATATATATATATATATATATATATATATATATATATATATATATATATATATATATATATATATATATATATATATATATATATATATATATATGGTAAGTATATCAATTTATATTGAAAGAAGGTTTGCCATATCAAAATATATATATATATATATATATATATATATATATATATATATATATATATATATATAATCTCGACATACTATATTTTCAATTGCATATAACAACCAATTAATCAATATTATTATCCATATATACAATGCACGATTTGCTTTCTTCATTTATTTTCTTATTTTTTGGTTTGTTTCTGTTATAGCGTGATTCGATTTATTTTACTAATATAAAAATCTTTTGAATTTTTATATTTTCCATAAAAGATGGTTCATGCTCAATACTATTTAAACCCTTCAACCTTCATTTCACTTCTCACTACCACCATTCCATTACAAAGTGCACAATGTTGGTATACATTAGTTTAATTTATATGTTTTTATACTTTTATATTGTTATCTTTTTTTTTTCATTTTAAATTTGTTTTAATGTCGATTGAAAACAAAATTCTTACGCAATTTATCTAGAAAATGGGTTAATTTGCATTTCTTTTTTGCAGATTTTATGCCGTGGAATTGGTATTGGCTTTAGAATCCCCGTTAGTCAGCAACTCAGCATCGTTTACAAAGATTTATTAACAGAGATTTGAAGCCGGTTGTATTCTTAGTTTTCAGTGTCAAATATGTCTTGAATCTTAGTTAGTACACCCTTTTACCTGATAGTAATTGGTTCCATCTTCTTTAACTTCATATATATATATTTTAATCCATTTTTTTTACTTACCAAGTATTCAAATATTTATATTTTCTTGATTTATTTAACGTGTTTGCATGGGTGCAGTCTACACGTTACGGTATGGTGGACGTGGTCGGATTAATTGGAAGTATGTCCTTCGATTTCCATTTCTATATGAAGTTACAAAGTCAAGCTTGATGAATTCGATGCCCTAGCTATCGAAGCTACAGTAAAATTTGTTGATATTGTCTGAATGTACAATTTCATATGTTTACATGCATGCACATGCCTGACAAGATCTTTTTTTTGTGTTCAATGTTGGGCATCTTGAATCAGATAATTATGTTCGCCTTTTAATTCCGTGTTTACAAGGTATAACTCTACATAAGAAAAGGTATATGTGATACTTCTCACTCAACATAAGGCTTCGTTTCTTAAAATTTTCTGACAGGAATATTTTTGATAGCTTTTTCATCACTGTAGTGTTGTTTGTAAATCTATTTCTCCATCAACGTTGCGTTGTTTGTTATATAGTTAACATCATCTATTAGCGTTGTTATTGGATGAATATTTCAACAGCCTTTTCATATAATTTTCACAGATTTATCTCATGAATTAATAACAAGCTCTCTGCTAGATATGTATCTGACATAGAATAATGAGTTCCACTTTTCTGTTTAGATTTTGAAGGTACGGAGAATTTAATAGGGCGACACAAGCACACATATACACCTAGATAAAAAATTTCAAGTTTTTTTAATTTTTATTATTGATTAGTAGTTTGATTGGGGCAATTGTAAATTTGTGTTTTGAAAAAAAAAATGTAATCCCCTCACTTTATTGTTGCATATAATGGAATGCATTTTCTTGGTCCAGTTGTGTCGTCAAATGATACATGTCGCAACACTTTGGTAAGTTGGTTGTGTGAGTCTTGATTCTTAATACAATTTTTTTTTCTTTTGATGTTGAAGTTTATTTTAAAGGGTTCTTTTTATAATATACAATATATATTTATATGTCTTAACCACACTTTGTACCCTCGAAATGTAGTCTTTTTGCAATTTGATTGCCGAAAATATTTAATAGTATTTTACAGTATTGAACCATAATAAATCATACACAATGCACCCCGTACTTATTTTTTAGAAGTTATGAGTATTTTTCATCTTTTTGGTGATTTTGTTTAGGCGGGATATACTAAAATATTATTTTAATTTCAAATGAAAAACGCAAAAAAAAAAATGTCTCCTTAAACTATATTTTCTCACAGAAAGAAAGAAGGAATTCTCATAAACTTTTATCACCAAACAATTCAATTGTAGGACATTTATTGCAGTTGGTGAAAATATTTGGTGAATTTTTATTATAAAAAAATATAATTTTTCAGTAATTTGTGAGAAAATGGCGAACGGGAAACTAAAAATTTTAAGGTGATGCATCTTTGCTCCGCAATGATAAATATATTAAAATATTTAAAAAATACCATGATTGAGTACACCGTGTTGGTTTTCCTTTCTTAAGTGAACGGGAATATTTTTATCTTTTCATTATTATTTATTTTCATGGTTTAAAATACAGGTAAACATTTTGATATATCTATCACTCCACCATTTTATCACAAGATAAGTAGAAAAATATAATTTCTCATATAAAAGAAACACGACGAATTTCATTTTACCAGTTTCGATAAAAGACAAATAATTTGGTGATAAACTATTTGTAACATCAATTTTTTTGTGAGAAAATAAAAGTTTCGAGTTTGAACGAGATATTTTACTATTTTTTGCACTTTTTTTTTGTTTTTTTGAAATGAAAAATAACAAAATATATTACTTAAGGATGACATATATTTATGAAATTTGGGTTGAAAGATGAGAAAAATAAAAAAAAAATTGATTTGACAATTTGCATCATTATAGAAGTACAACTAAAAATATTAAATTCACCTCAATATTTTTTTAAACATTGATACGGGGTGAATTGTGAATGATTTTTTGAACTTTGATGGTTCATATTCTATTGATTTTTTTGTGCATATTCTATTGATTTTTTTCAAGGATACAAAGTGCCAAAATACAACTTTTAAGAGATGCAATGTGGAATTAAGCCCTATTATATATAGGTTAAATACAGTTTGCACCCTTAAAGTATAGGGGTATTAACACTTACCCTTTAAAGTTACAAATGTAACACTTACCTTTTCCATTAGTGAATTTAACTTTGAATGATATATTATTTTTCTTCCCAAAATGTCTTCTAGCCATTATAAAAAAATGAATATGGAATAATAGTTTTCAACAATCTTTCAAAAACTCAGTTTAATTATGTAATTAAAAATTATTAAAAATATTAATTTGATTTATGATGTACCTCCGCATTTTAATTACTGTATGACCCTAATATAAATAAAAATTTCAATTAATTTTTCTGAAAATTAATAAAATTTGTTAAACATTTATGGGAAAAATAATAATTAATATGTTAGAGTCATATATTATTTAATATAATTAACAAGATCAATTATAAAATTAAAATTAAATTCGAGTAATTACTAAACTTTTCTTTAAATAACAATGAACATAAAGTAAAAAAAATGAAACCAAAATTCATTGTTTTTCGTTCGTAAAATTATATTTTGAAATAATAAAATTGAGATATATTTTGAAAGGGTGTTTAAAAAAGTTATTGTTGCATATTCATTATTTATATAATGATTTGAAGGGTATTATTTATGGAATAAAAATTCCACATTATCAAAGTCAAAGTCTTTCTACCAAATTCATTACGGAGGTGGTAAGTGTTACATGTGTAACTTTAAGGGAGTAAGTGTTACTAGCCTATACTTTAGGGGTGCAAACTGTATTTAACCCTAATTTGTATCAAGTTGAGTGATTTGTTAATGATTGAAATATATATTTAGATGATTATTTACTAAGTTTTGCCATATCTGAATGGAATCAATTCTTATTTTCGATAATTATTGTTTAAGTATGTAAATTAATTATAATAGACTAATATGTAAATTTAACATGTTATTTATTGTGTTAGTATTATATTCTTATCCGTATATACTTTAACTATTAGTATTAGTATTAGTATTAGTATTGGTATTAGTATTGGTATTGATATTGGTATTCGTATTAGTATTCGTATTAGTATTAGTATTAGTATTAGTATTAGTATTAGTATTAGTATTAGTATTAGTATTAGTATTAGTATTAGTATTAGCATTAGTATTAGCATTAATATTAACATTAGTATTATATTATTATATTATATTATATTATTATCAGTATAACTATAAGTATAATAATTAGTATTACTATTAGTATTAGTATTATGATTAGCATTAGTATTAGTATTATCAATAGCACTAATATTAGTATTAGTATTAATATTAATATTAATATTAGTATGGGTATCGTCTTGGCATTGGTATCGGTATCGGTATCAATACCGTTATACGTATCGGTATCCATATTGGTATTTGTATTGGTATTGTTATTAGCAGTAGAGGTAACATGGACAATTATACGTCGCAATGTCGAGAGTTAAGAGTAGATATGGCATCAAGATATTCATCAACATTGAATCGAGCGATTAACATTACTAGCACTTTTGACTAAAACAAATTTTCAGCGAATATGACACTATATCACGGAATTGTATATTGTGATTTGATAACATACTTATTTTTTGTATTATTTATATGAACAATTATTTTGCATTGTTAGGTTTATTTGCACTTTAAGCTAATTTTATTGTCGAATTCAATGAAATTCTTTTCTATCATGGTACTTTCATTTAAATTTTGTTTATTTCTTACACTTTTAGATGATTTATGTTTCAGTGATGCGTATCAATGATTGTATATGAGTAATGAAAAATGTGGAGGTTACTCCCAAAGATGAGTACGAAGATATTAATGCATGTGCTATAAAACACCACTTTGATAACTAAGTTGCATGTTAAGGATCGAGTACATTGAATAAGATAATTGTACCATTTAGGACAAATGAAGTATCTTATTTTGTATATCACAATTTTTGTATTTTGTATTTTCTTATCATTTATTTTGTTTAATTTGGTGCTCAAATCAATGGAATGGACTTTTTTTTTTAAGTTTTTAGAATGTAGCGTATTATAATATCAACTATATATTCAAAGTTTACCTTCGAATATTTTATGTAAAATGCATTTTTATTTTTTAAATTGCCCCGTGCATTGCAATGGTGAAATAATAGAAAATATGATATAAATATTTCATATAGTTATTTGCAGTGTTCTAAAAATCGGCCGAGGCGGTTGATGCTCTGTCTCTGAGGCGGAGGCGGATCCAAACATTTACGATTTTTGCGTAAATGTTTGAAAATTGGGTTTTGGCCTATGAGGCGGTTCCAGGCGGTCCTAGGCAGGTTGAGGCGGTCTGAGGCAGTCAAACCTTGGGGGCGGGCCAAACTTTAGTGCCAAAAATTGAACAAAAACAGTTTTCTTTTTTATTTCAAAATATAAGTTGGGCTTTTAATTAAAAAAAATGAATTCATGCTTTATTTTCTTTATGTTAATTATTATTGTTAAAGAACTTAATGATATATGCTTGCAATGTTCAAGAGTAGATTTAAATTCAAAGGATTTGTGTTTCATTTGTATTTTATAAGGTTTTGTTTATTGTATTATGATCTTATTATTAAATTATTATTATGTTATTAGGATATGTAAATTATGGGAATATAATTATGTTTAAATATTTTTTTATATATGTTTTGCGAATTTATAAATAAATATATTATATTAAATTTTAAGAACTTGAATTATTTTTGATTTACCATCGATTAATTACCGATGCACCGATTAATCATGAGGCGGTGTCTAACCTCCTCCAACACAATTTCCGCTTTTTACAACCTTGGTTATTCGAACTTTTTTGTATAGGATATTTTTGTTATTCGATACTAGGTTAGCTCAGTATTTCTGTGATTTAAATGATGTATTGTCTTTTTGTATATGCCACTTTTATTATTTCCATATTTTTTTATCACTTATTTTTGTAATTTATTATTTATACCAAACAGAATGTGATTTTTGTTTAATTTGTATTTCGTATTTCAATTCGATGTTTACCTTTTTTAATTTGTGTACCTTTTCTAAAAAAAATGTTCAGTAAATATATCCCCGTGCATCGCACGGGTGAGTTACTAGTTTTATGTATAGTATTAAACTGGAAATTCATTTTGAAAATAGAAACAAAAATGTCCTCTTATTTTTGTCTCAGCTCTAAAGATTATATAATTAATGACTTCCTCAGTCTCCAATCATTGCTTCCAATTCAAGGCTTTAAAATTCCAAGTGACTTGTATTTATTTTCTAAATTAATATGTATATATGAGAAAAAAAAAAATTGAAAACAAACAAATGCAGCCTAATAGTACGACTTGAAAAAACGTGTTTTCACATGATTTCGAGCTTCTCGTGAAGCATCTCTATTTTACCAAACTTCTAATGTTAGTATTTATTTTTGAGTGTTTGCTAAGATGACTTTTGTTTCTCTAATAAAAATATTTCTTATATATAAGTATTTTTATTCTCATTTTATCTAAATTTATTTTATTAGGACAATTAAAGGTTGTATGTGAACACTACAACTTTTTTATTAGGTGATTAAAGACTTAAAGTCAAAAACTTTAGTACATTTATAAACACCGAACTTTTAGAAATAAATAATTATTTCAAACTTTACTCACAATCAACAATTTTTATTTACTTTTAAGGAGAAATTTTTTTTGCAAGCACCACCTGAGTGCCATATGTTGTATTGTCCAAGATTTCTAAAATTAACATTATTAATGCATGTTATTGTTATGAAATGCTAGTAATTACTTTGTTTATATATTTCAATCATAGTAATTTGATAAATCTCTCGAGTCTCGAATTAAAGTAATTTATTTCTAAATTTTATTATGCAAAAATTTATTTAATATTATTGTGATATATATCCTGAGAAAGTAATTATGTATATACTCAACTATATATGAGCATAAGTAAATGTGTCAGTTAGCCCTACATGGGTAACTCAACTGGTTTTGGGGTGGTAAATTGTTACAATATCCTAGCGAGTCAGTTGAATATGCTAACCTAGCGAGCCAGTTGAATCACCATGATTTATCCTCCTGGACGAATATGCAAGCATACGTTTCATGCTTGTTTGAGTAATAGCAATGATATTTCCCAATATCATGCTAAGAATAGCTAGGATTTCCAGATGAAGAGGCCATTCGTTTGATGAGAAATAAAAAGGAATATCGAAAATTCGAGTGGCTGAAGCTGAAGCAGCTACTTTCGAAGTAACAGAAAGAAAAGCAACGACTGGAGTGGGAGAGTCAGAGTCGAAAAGAGGATTCCTCACTTATTTCTCTCATAAAATTGTGATGTAATAATTACTTAAATATACTATCATTAATTTGAATATATTATGCATTGTAAATATTTTTTCAACTTAAAATCGTAATTTAATTATGACTTCAATATATTAATTTGAATATATTATTTGTGTATTAATATTTTACATTAATATATTTTTACACGAAGATTTCTGATATTTTAATATTTTAATTTATTTATTTTTATTCACATGTTTAATATGAAGTGTTTTTTGTATAATTATTTTACTACATTTCAAGAAAGAAGAATCCTATGCGGATTATGTATCTTTATATGGATCACTAGAGGAAAAACTTCCTTAGTTCGGAGTGGATGATATATTGTATTTGCATATCACGTTATTTATTTTGGTAATAATAATTTTATTTTATATGCAATAATATTTGAGATAATGTTACAAATTTATATATATATATATATATATATATATATATATATATATATATATATATATACACACGTGATCAATTATATTGAATTGGTCAATATATACATAAAATTGATGGACGTTGGTTGTCGGTATCTCATATACATTTTATTATATATCAATTATTGCTATTTTTTGTTATACTATTTTTTATATATTTAATTATTATATTTGTGTTCCAGTGCCTACTGTTGTCTTACCTGATAAAAGCGTTGGAAAAGATTTTCAAAAAATAAGTATTTACAACATTAAATTTTAATCATATTAAGTGGAGTAAATATTTTCTTTAAATATTAACGTACTGTAATATTCGTTGTAATCGCTATTAATATATAGCATTAGACATATGATATCACACCTTTTTATGTGTAACGACATACAGCTATAATACGATTTATATCTTCTCATTTCAGTATATTATTTTTTGAAGTATAGTTAATTGTAATTTATTTATACCGATGTTGAATACATTGTCAGTGAAAAGAAAATTATAAAGAATAAAGGGAAATGTCAATGTATCCTGAAGGGGGTATATCCATTTCCATTGAGGAAAAAAAATCTATGAATTAGGTGTATGACATTTATCGGCAATACAACAGATATTGAGGGTTAGTTTGACTATGATGATCGTGCTTCATACAAATATGTATCTCATATGTAAAATTGATTATATTCCGTATGCTTATGATGGATAACATGGTCTCCAAAGAGTTCCAAGCATGTCTTCAAATTTGTACTATGAATCAAATAAAACGTAAACTTTGTATTTGACATGCAATATTTAGTAGCATTACAAAAAATGATCAATACAATCATATGATACAAATAGATGGTTAAACATATTACAATTATTTTATATTAAACTAATTAATGTTATTTTGTGTATTATTGTCTTATTAGTTGTTGGATACACAGTCAAAAAAGGATACTAAATAGTCAATACACCATATAAGTAATAAATTCAAATATATTTAGATATTCAAATATATTATTTTATGGTATTTGTCAATTATTACATCATGTGTTGTATTATCATCACGATTACAACTAAATTAACTATGTGCATGTTACGACTAAATTAGTTATTGTATTATAATCATGATTTTAGATACTAAATAATTATGTATGTGAATCATGTGGGGCAATCATATGGTATGCAATTAATATTAGTATTAGTATTAGTATTAGTATTAGTATTATGATTAAGATTATAATTAGTATATTAGTATCACCATTAGTATTAGTATATTATAGTATTTGTATTAGTATATATATTAGTATTAGTATATGTATTAACATGAGTATTAATATTAGTATTAGTATTAGTATTAACTAGCATGTCCCCCGTGCAATGCACGAGATAACATTTCAAAAGTGAAAAAATGATTTATTTATTACACGACATTAACAATTAAATAAAGAAATATATTATACTAATACAGAAAAATTTAGGAAAACATCAATATTTATACAAATTTGATAATGGAAAACCACTCAAAATATTATATGAACTTAATGGTCATAATATGAAATTAGTAGTTATATAAATGAGCAATTAATAAAGCAAAAATTAATAAAAACAAAACATAATTACCGATATTCATATATAATTTTTGTTTCATATATTCATCTTTTAAGTTTCAAACAAATATAACAAATAAGTCTTTCATCTTCCAAATAAATGTATTCATGTAATACTCAGATTTTATAAAACTATTTGTTTTTGTTCTTTTTATAGTATTACGTAGTAAAATTTATTTTCCAAACAAATAAGTTGAGATGTACCAAAAATAAATGCAATGTAGTATCTTAATCTCTTAAGATTTACGATATATGGATAAAAAATAGGAGATTGATGTTGGAGGGATTCTACCCGATTATGTTTCAATTTTGATGATGATTGAAAAATATAGTTCGAAAGTTAAAGAAAAATATTAAAAATTAATAATTGTAAAAATGTCATTAGGATTTCTTAAGTTGCCATAGCGTTTCTTTCTTATATATATATATATATATATATATATAAAGATATTAGTATTAGTATTAGTATTAATATTAGTATTAGTATTAGTATTAATATTAGTATTAGTATTAGTCTTAGTTTTTAGTATTAGTAATATTATTAGTATTAGTATTCGTATTAATATTATTAGTATTAGTATCAATATTATTAGTATTAGTATTAGTATTAACATATTAACATTAATATTAATTAACATTAGTATTAATTAACATTAGTATTAGTATCATTAATAGCGTTAATATTAGAATTATCATTAACATATTAGTATCAATATTAGCCTTAATATTATATTTAGCATTAAAACATATGCATATTAGTATTTGCATTAGCATTAACATTAAAATTAGGGGCGTGGTAAATCCCACACATAAATTATAAAAAAAATTCTCTCTACTCAAATTCTCTCTAAAATGATTTTATCCAAGTCACTCAAAATTCATTATTTTTTTACCTGAATAATCATAAAAAATGAGTTCCGTTTTATTTAATATTTATTCAATTTCATTAAACTTTTTTAATTATTCAAATTCACATGAATTCGAATTTTTTTTCTCAAATTCCATCATTATTTTAGTTTGAACGTGTGAAGATTTTTGTTAAATTCGAACTTGGAATGGTAGGGATGTTTTTAGTGTGTGATTTTATGAAAAAGTTAGGGAAAAATAAAAAGTGCGGGAAAGGAGAAAATAAAATTTTAGAGAGAAGTTATGTGCAAGATTTGGTAAAAATAGTGTGGGATTTAGCATTTCAGTTAAAATTAATTAACATCTTTTTTAATTCATATAAAAATTTAGGGTAATTGGCATTTTGCACCCTCGAATTATATGCTTTTGGCACTTTGCACCCTTAAATTAAAAAAATAGCACTTTGCACCCTTTAATTAGTATTTGCTTGGCACTTTGCACCCTACTACATCTTTTGGCTGAAAATTTGACCTACAACCGGTTATATGGGTTTCAAGAGAAGAAACTTTGGCCTTTTACTGCAACTGGGTATACGGGAAGAAAACAACAAATTCAAAGAATCCCTAAAAAGAAGCTCTAATATTTTTTTTCTTCAATCCTTCCAAAATAAATCTTATTTTGCCCTAACATGCTATTTTATTAGCTATAACTCAAGAATAGTTGGAGAAAATCAACACTGAGATGCTTTTAGATAAAAAGATTATCTAAAATTTTATGACTTGTGTATACCGATATACATTGGTTATTCTTCTTTGTGCCCGGTCATGGAGGGGGATTTCGTCGAGTTTCACAGAATCTGGATACAATGGGATTTTATGATTTTCCTCCTCTTCTCTTTTATGTACTCATTATCAATAAAAAAGGGCTCTTCTTCTCTTTATCTATTCGTTTTTAGAAATTTTGACAGTAACTCTACTATGAATATTAATGAGAGGCTACGGGGATTTCTATGGAAAATGTTCGGTCCCAAATAAGGTCAAATTATTTGATTCGAGGCTTCGTAAATAGACACTTCTTAAAGTTGCCGGTTTTATTATTTGTGGATGAATTATGTCATGTTTGCCATCATCCCTTTATTTACTCTGTTTTTTCAATTATGAGTTCTTTGTGTATCATAATACAAGTCATGTATGTAATCTGCAAACAAGTATTGATTCAAAAAATATTTTGATACACTTGGCTACTATATCACAATCAGTAGCAATTCATTATAAAGATTAGAACTGAAAAAATGGAACAAATAGCTTAGAATTCATAAACTTTGCAGATTTCCAATTGAGAATGAAGAAAGAAAAGTAAAAGAACGATTTTTAAGTTTGTAAGAAATTATAAAGACAAATATGCCCCTCTTCAAACCCATAAACGGGTTGTAGATCCATTTTCCAGCCAAAAGTTGCAGTAGGGTGCAAAGTGCCAAGAAAATACTAATTAAAGGGTGCAAAGTGCAATTTTGTTAATCTAAGGGTGCAAAGTGCCAAAGGCATGTAATTCGAGGGTGCAAAGTGCCAATTACTCTAAAAATTTATAGAGGTATTCGATTTACATCATCGATATGTTTTAGTTCGTTGATTTAATTCATTTTGATCATAGAATTGATCACCGTGCATCGCACGGGTGAGGTACTAGTTTCATTATAATATACAAATTATTTTACCTCAAAATTTTCTTTCCAAACCAAACCTACTATTATTTTAAAAAACAAAATTATGCTCTGATCAAATTTAAATATTTTTTTATTAAAATATTTAGAATCTAACAAAATTATTTTCAATTTAAAAATAGTTAAAGCACAAATATGAATTTAAAAATAAAAATTAAACCAAGCAGCTACTACTGGGAAATTTCCATGACAATTTCCCCGGTAGAAAAAAATTAAACAAGTCACTGTCACTTTAATTACACTTTTCTTATAATTCCCACAGAAACTTCCTCCAGTGTCGTTTTCGACAAGACTTCTCCCTATATAAAACCGTAACACAATCCATCTTACTTCATAAAAAAAATTATCTTTATATAATTATAGTCACACTTATAAATTCACTTGTTTTACTATAAAACCCCTCAAAAAAATCAAGAAAGCCAAAAAAACCCATATATACATATAAATGGATTCAAAGATATCATCAGCTGGGCTCATCAACATAGGTAACAAGGCAGCAAATCTTGTTTCTTTAATCTTGTGGTGCATATTTCACAGCTGGATAATCACATTCCTTGATTTGTACTATTTTTTCCGTCGAATATTCCAATTATTTTCCTATGTCTTCCTCGGCGCGTGGAAGAGCGCCACGTGTCGTTTTCCCGGCAAGACGGCCGGGGATGAAAAACTCGTTGTTTCGACGGTACAACCACCGTGTGTCGCCTTGAGTAGAGAAGATGTTCAAATAGTGATGGAGAATTTGGGATTGGAGGGTTCGACGACATTTGGCGAGATTGCAATTAATATGTTCGATGAGAGAGAAGCGAGTTTGGATGAAGTGAGAGAAGCGTTTGGGTTGTTTGACGAGAACAACGACGGGTACATCGACGCGGACGAGTTGAACAGAGTGATTAGTTCGATAGGTTTGACGGGATTTTCTCAAAGAGACTGCAAGAGTATGATAATGGCTTTTGATGACAATTGTGATGGAAGGATTGATTTTGGAGAGTTTGTGAAGATTTTGGAGGAATGTTCTTGCTAATCAATATGGAATATTCTCCATTATGATATTGATATTGCAATAATCAAGTGTCATCTTTTTATTTTTATTTTGATTTTGGTGTTCTTTTTGGCTTATTTTTAAGTGTACGTATAAATTTTTAGGATCATGTTTTTATTTAGCTATTTTTTAAAATATAATCAAATAACCGGTTTCGTAAAGGGATGGGAATGAAAATTGACGTACTAAAGATAAATGATCTAGAAAATATAATGTCAGCAAGGAGAACCAAATTCGAATAGTTAGACGCCTCAATCTCTTATACCACCAACTAAGTTGTTCTTGTGGCAATAAGAATACATAAATAACAAACTAACAATCAATTATCACAATAATTAATATTCTCCAAAAAAAAAAAAAAGGAAAACGTTATTCCAAATTATTTTAGCGATATCTGCAAAATATCTATTTCAAATGCGAGTTTGCTACGAGGTTGCAATGGAACTTAAACTATATTATTAGTTTCATGGTGATCAGAGGATACATTGATCACTTAATTAATGTATGTCTCCATTACTATTTTCCTAAATAAATTCGCTACATTATTTTGGTTACCGGTCGAAGACGTTGCAAATCAAGATTATAAACTAATGCTAAATTATAGAAATTATCTTCGAAAATACAGAGATTATATATTTTTTTCGGATGACTCAGAATAGAGATTGTAAAATACATTGTATAATGATATGATGTTATTCAAAGAATCGAACAAATTTATTATTTGAATTTATAATTTCTTAGTTTGTTAGAGAATATTATATTATAGAACTCTTGTAATATTAGGATTCTAGTATGATTCAGTTACCTAGATTAGTTAGGATTTAGTTACCTAGTCAAACTCTATTACCTTGCAATATTTCTCTATATATATTCTATGTAATCAACCCATAACACAATGGGGGTTTCTATTATATTACGTATTATTATTTCTCTCTTTCTCCTATTCTATTCTTCCTATACAGTTTATAAAACACGAAAAAAAAATCTAAAAACACGAGGAGAACGTAACATTAAAAGGTACTAACATACTGTCCGAAAATCGGAATGAAAGATTGCTGGTTAAAAAAAGTTTTAAGCGTTTTTTCTTAAGACAGCAATAGTTGCTGCGAATCGATTTAATTAAACGCATTCGATTTTCCTGTACATTAAAAGAACTTGCCATGTTTACAAAATCCAGCCCCATCAAATCTCAGTCCAAAACACATTACATGAAAAAAGAACACCATTAATATATATATTTATATAGATTTTGAACTTAAATTAATTAATTCTTGAATGTCTGGATAATAGTGTTGTGCCATGGGTCAGAAAGATGCTGCAACAGGTTATCGAATGCACCCTTTCCGGTCACATTGTGCTGCACAACGAATCCCAAGAACGCCAACATCGCCAGTCTTCCTGCAATCACAATCGAATCGTAAAATCGTAAGATTTCACGTATCTTGTAAAATTAAATTACCATATATTTCACATTATATAAAACATAAATAAAAATAAATTTTACTGCATCGCATTCAGTACCCCTATATTATATATATATATAACGGATATATATATATATAACGGATTTTTTTAGGTGGCCGTTTGCTGGTAAAATTTGATCATAGGGGAGTTTTTGCTAATATTTATGACACAAACATTTTTTTAAAAACAATTCGGTATAATACAGGGGTGCTTAATGCAATAAACTCTAAATAAAACAGATAGTTTCGAAGGTAAAATCTTTACCGTTAGCGATTTCTTTCTCCTTGGCCTCCTGAGTGGGGGCGAAGTTGAGGGGGTTGAAGATGCCACCGGGGTAGCCGACCTCGTTGGGAGGCAAGCTATAGCTCTTGAAAATGGGGTCTTGGTTGACGCTTCCAGGGTTTTTGATGTCTTGCCACCTTCGGATCTCGACGTAGTGGAAAAGAATGAACTCGATCACGAACAGAGTCGATGACGAGGCGAAGTACTCGGATTTTCCTGCGTCGTACCATTTGGGAACGTTGATTAGGCCGATGGATGTCAGAACCTCCGGTAGCAACATTCCGGCGACTCCCAACATTGCCCACCGGCCGTTGACTAGCTCGGCCTGGACGAACCATTTCAGGTTCTCCGGGTCCTCGGCTAGACCCAATGGGTCGAATCCATTGTCTCCTGGTAGACTGATCAAGAACACGTGCGCAATAATCACAAATTAGCACGTCTTAAAATTATTCAAATGCTTCGAATTTTTAGAATATCATCTCTAATTATATTGTGGTTTAAATATTTTTCTTCTTTTTAATTAATGTCAAGTAATTAGTAAAATTCGAAAATCCGTGCAATTTTTGTTACATTTTGCAAGTACACAAAAGGGTGGACACACAAGTGTAAGAAGCTACCCACATGACAACTATTATCTACACATTACTTCGAACTAGGAAGAATCATAGTTTTTTATTAGAGAAATTACTAAAATACCCCTATACAATTTTAAAATAGTGATCAAGTATACTTTAAACTATTAAATATTATGAATTTTTGGTACATTATGTGAAGTATGCATGTAAATTACTAAAATACCCCTATAATTTTTTTTAAAATTATTAGATTCAACTGTCGAAGGTAACGTATTAAATTATAAGTTCGATAATTTAATGCTTCGCTAAATTAATAGAATTGTGTTGGTGTCAGCTATATTAATTTATAGAAGTTTAACAGTAAATGTATGTATAGAATAATGTGACAAACCTGCCAGCGAGATAGTTGGGAGAGGCCAAACCAGGTAGCCATTCGCCTTTCTTGGCTTCGACTTTGAACGATTTGTAGGACGAAGCCGCCTGTCTAACGAACACTTCTCTGTTCAATTTTCCGACAGACGATCCCGCCAAAAATTGGGTTTTCGTCGCGCACGGCCGGAAAACGGTGACGGAGGCCTGTGTAGTGACGGCGGCCATTTTTTTTCTCCGATTGAGACTGGAATAATTTGCCGGTGGGTGGTGGATTGGTTTGATTTTCCGGGGTAGAAATGAATCTATAGTGTGTGCATTTCTATTTGATTTTAATGGTGCATTTGTGGCGCTGGTTGGAGCTTGAAATCTGGCCGTTGGATTGTGAGATTTTGGGATCCGACGGCTGTTGTTTGATTGTGAATTTTGGCGTGGCCAATGGGAATCCAGTGCTCTTATCTTTAATCTGTGTTGGCATATCCATAAATCTATTTCTTTGCTGCTGTTGGCGTTTTCAGATCATTGTGGGACCCATTTTTTCAATTTTCATCTGGCAAAGATGTTGCCTGTGTGGAGTATTTATTGGACCAATAGGTTCTTGACACCTGTTCAGTTTGAAGCTTATGTGGATAATTTTATCAATTCTTGCATTGGTTCTATACTTCTACTATTAGTACGTGATGAGATTGTACCAATCGAAATTAGGATTTATGAAAGAAACCTATTGTTTTGTAAGCCAAAAGTTGATTCCAATTATGTTATAATAAAAATTTGTCAATCGGAATTTAGATATTGGAATTAGAAAAAGTTATTGCAAAATCGAAAATTGTTGAATCCTAATCGACGGAATTCGGAGATACATTTTTTTTAGTTAACTTTAATATCAAATGGATAATCATAACTATTAAATAATGGGGAAATAAAAAATTTAAAATTTCATAACAAATGTCTTATAAAATAGGGACCTTAGATATAGGTCATTTGTGACAAAACTTATTAGAACTAAATGACAAGTCCAACTAAACTTATGCTTCATATCCTTCATAAAATTCATTCAAAAAATGCCCCTCTACTCACAAATTCGAAATATGCATTAAGTAAATTCCAAACTGTATTTTTCATTTTATTTATTACGCATTTAATATTTTCAAATTTCCATAACATTTTTTTTACAAAATATCCGTTTATCTTTTTTTTTTCTTTCTTCATTTTATCATTTTATATACTATTATAAAAACTTCTTTTTTTCTACATAATATTGGAAATTACAAAAAAAAAAGGCATGCTATTTTTTTTTTCAATTTACATATTTTTCAATTTGTCTGTAGTACACTGTAGTATACTACGATGTATTATATTATACTAGGGTGTACTATACTATAATATACCATGGTGCACTATGCTTTACGACAAAACTCTAGTCGCCAACATTTTCAGCTGCCGTCAACCCTAGCAGTTAGCGTTCGCAGTCGCCGCGACTGCAGTCACCTACCGACTTTGGAAAAACTTAGATCCGCCATATGAACCCAAATCAAGCAAAATCTCTTAAAAGATAAGAAAATTAGATGCAATGAATTAGTCAAAATATGCTTTCAATAACACCTCAACCAACCACAAGCCCCCACTACACAACCCCATCTCGTCGCCTCTTCCACCACGCCTCCACCCGCCGCCTACACCACACCTCATGCCGCTGCCTTCACCACGGGTCCTGCCGCCGCCGCCTCCTCCACCACGATGCCCTCTGCCGCCCATGCTCTTTCTCTTTCCGTCGCTGGCGGCGGCGGCCTTCATGCTGCTACTGGAGAAAAAGGAGAGAGAAAGAGAGAAGAGAGAGAAAGGGAGATAGGAGCAAACGTGAGAAAGAGTACGGTGAGAGAGAACGTCGGCGAGAAAGAGAGAACGTGAGAGAGAGAAAACAAAAGGAAGAAAAATAAATCTAAATTGAAGAAACGTGAATGTATAGGTTATATGATTTAGGGTATAATGGCAAGATAGAGATAAAAAAAAATTAGGGATGTGGCTAATATATTATTTCAAACTAAGGACGAAAATAAAAGATTGGATTAGAACTTGTCATTTAGTTCAAATTAAGTTTTGTTGGAGGGGCTCATGACATATTACCCCTATAAAATAATAGGTATATGGCTCGTTTGGTTGTCAAGATAAGATTAGCCAACATAAGATAATTCTCCCTTGAAATAATAGGGCTTTTAATTTATAAGATATTTGTTATCTAATTTTGAATTTTTTATCTCCCAATTATTTACACATCAACATACTTTTTTTTATCATTATTTTGTTATTGATGAATTAAAATCAACATAAAATTTATTTAATTCCTTGAAATAGGTAGTTCACTTTATTTTATTCGTAAGAAAAAAAGTAAAAGAAAAAAGAAAAAATATTGATTGGGCTAGGCCCAAAGTAATTGCCGAAAGTCGGTCCAACAAGCAACTACATTCAATCATCTTTTCTAACAGACCAACGAAAATTAGGTTTTGTGTATTCAAGTGTTATAAAATAAGAGAACCGGCCCATTCTATAAATAACTAAATTTTTGCAAATAAAAAGTCAAAATAAGTAATTCAATATTCTATAGGGACATACATGCAAATTTCTACAGGGACATATTTGCAAATCTCAAACCCTAGATACAGCCCCCGCTCGAAAGCTGCCGCATACACACACATATATATACAGCATATCACTCCCCATCTTGCAGCCACAAACAACAACGAAGCTTACAGTCTGAGATGAAACCCTAACCTCGTATTCTTCCATTTGGTAGATCACTTCGATACTCGTAGGTTTCAATTTCAGTTTTATTAAAAAAAAAAATTCTTATATGTATCTGCGATCTGATTTATTTCTGCAAATTTGGGTTTGTTTTTGAGCAATTAGTGATTTATTTCTGCCGGTGATGGTGTTAAATATACTTTGAGTGATAAACTATGAAAAGAATATTCAGCTGAGGCTTCCATGAAATTCATTTTTTTTTTTTTTTTAAAGTTTAATTAATTAGTTAATTATTATTTTTTAATTTAATTGTTGGAATATTAGCAGATGATGATAAAACAGACAGGGACATCAGAACTCCTTTAATGGTGTAAATGATGACTTAGTCTAATGGGAATCTCTCAGATGCTATTCTCAATTTATTTATTTTCTTTAATTTTTATTTTTTTGTAATACGGTTTTTTATTTTATTTTAATTTTTTTTTTGTCTTTTTGAATAAATTCGCCAGTGATGCATAAATCGTGTAAATATGATTTAATTATATGATTAATTACGAATATGAATCATCGCAGCTGAGGCAGCAAAACACTTTATTTTTCTGTTTATTTAATTTATTTTTTATTTAAATTCACTCGAATTTGAAAATTTTATATAATAAATTGTTTTCTTTGATTTTGTTTATTCATTTCGATTGAATTCTAGCATCGATTTTGGTGCCAGTGATGTATTAGCTATTTCATTATTATCAGAAATAAAATATATGTTGATGATACATGTTATTGTCACTACCTCTGAGGCTAATTGTCGATGCTGGAATAATTAAATTTTATTTTTAACAATAAACTTACTGTTATTTATTTATTAATTTATTATTAATCGTTGATTTACAAATAATCACACACACTAATTTGGCACTTTTGGGTATGCCTGATGATTACTTGTAAAGAACGGAGATTTGAATTTTGCAATTTGTTGAAGCCTGGTAATATTTATTACTAACCTTGGCTCTAAATTGCATCCATGTAATTAACAACTTTTTCTGTCTAAATGAAGGCATTTCTCTAATAAAGTTGTCTCTAAAGGTATATTTATATATCATAATTTTCAATTCTAAATATATCATTTTTGTTGTCTAATTTTAATTTTAATTTTAATTTGTTATTACATGAGTTGTGTTGATCTGTTAAAATGGCTTAATATGATTCATGTAAAGAAAAAGTGACTTAGGACTGAGTAGTTTGTTTTGTGAAGTTAGGTTGGATTGATTAAATAGTAGGTGCTAATAAGATGTTTGGATGCCAAGATTTAAAATTACTTGAATTAGTAAAATTTGTCCATCCTTGTGGTTAATTTCAAGGGATTAATTTTAAAGGAGTACTAAAATGGAAAAAAAATACAATTTTAGTCTGATGAGGCAAATATTATTGATCATATAGTTAATTAATTTGTAGGGAATTAATCCAGTATAATACAATAGAAGTAAGCTAACGAGGCCTAAATAAGCTAAATAAAATCGTCGAGCAGAGCGAATAGCATTCTCTAAGTCTAAATTTTAAGGGTTAATGAGACATAACACCCTTATTATGAAAAATATTAGAACTAACCACCTTTCATTATTTTTAATAATTTCCTCAATTAGTGTCATACCAATACTACCCTCACATTTTATATTAGAAATCAGCCCCCTGCCATCTATCTGAACTACGGGATTCATATCAAATATTCATAGGAAAAAAAATATTTCCCCCCTAAATCAGGGCAATATGCAGAATATCATCCCAATAATTCGCTAAAATCTGCCCATGGTCTACGGCCTTCGATGGAACCCTAATTTTCTACATTTGTTGGAAAAAAATTCACAATCGTGTGAATCGAGGAGAAGCAGACGCAAAAACATAGTGAAATCAAAAAATTCGAATAAAGGTAGGCTTCTATGAAATTTGTTTTTCCTACAACATATAATTAGATTTCTCTGTTTTATGTGATAATACGACATATTCCCATTTTTTTGTTTTCAATTTTAGTGGCTCTGGAGACCATTGAGGTCCCTGACAAAACTTTGAGCAAGGGTTGAAGTGAACTACGAATATTATAGTGAACTACGAAGTTTTTAGTCAACTTCAATTTTACAGGCAACTATGGATGAATATTTGCAGCAACCTTCAAAGATTATAGTGAACTATAATAGTAACTTGTAGTAAACTTTGTAGTCATCTACACTCAGAGTCAACTATAAAATCGGGTAGTTCACTATATTTTTCCCAAAGTCAACTATAAAAAGTAGATAGTCAACTATAATTTTTGCGATGTCAACTACAAAAAAATGGTAGTTAACTATATTGTTGCTAATGTCAACTACAAAAATTAGATAGTCAACTATAATTGTTCAAATGTCAACTATAAAAAAATTGGTAGTCAACTATAAATTTTCTATTAATTCACCATATTATTTTTCAATTTAAGATACTATAGTGTTATAAAATTAAATAGTCACGATAAAAATCTCATCTTCATGAAAACACGAATTTCATAGAGTAGAAAATAAATTGATTTCAACGATCAAAAAATGAGATATAGAAGAAAAGGTACAGTAAATGAGATATAGAAAAAAAAGGTACAGTAGTGAGAAGAGGAAGAAAAAGAAGAAACGAAAAAGATACGAGAAAAGAGAAAATTAGGAATGAGAGAGAAGAGAGAGAATGGAGAGAAGAGAGAGAAGATATGAGAGAGGAGAGAGAAAAATAAGAAGAATAAAATAACACGTCAAATATTGAGGAAAATAAGGAAGAGAGATAAATTAATGGAGAATATAAAATGACGGATATGAGAGAAATAAGGAGAAGAAAGAGAAAGTTGGAGAAAAATATGGACAAAAAAGGGCATAATGGGCATTAACATAAGCTTAGGGGGGTCACACAATTCAGAAAATATTAAATGAATTTGTCTACAAAGAGTCAATTATAAATTGGACTCGTACTACATTATTTTACCTAATGAGGGGGTATCCCTCATTTTCCCAAATTTTAATTTTGTGGGTTAATGTTAGCCCAACAGCTACGTAATTAACTGGAAGAAAATTGAACGTTTTCGTAATAAAATTGATGCGTTTTTTTGTGTGTATTTTGACTATTTTCTATTATACTTCCTCCGTTCCTAAATAAGTGTCTATTTTCACTCTCAAAGATTAAGAAACTCAATAAATACATCTTGATTTTAGAAAAATCATGTGAAAATGACTAAAACAATCTTTATTATTTAATGATTTATAAGAGAAAATTAATGATTCGAGTTTCATTAATAAGGTTAAAATAAGAAAAATGCATGTAATGCAGTATTGGAAATCTAAAGTGACAGATAATATGGAACAAACATATTTTTAAAAAGAGACAATTATTGTGGAACAGAGGGAGTACTATCTACCGAAACAATCAAAAATTGACGAGTTCAGTTATTTGTTTAATCGACGATTTACATTGATGCTGTTGAATCGGATGCCCAAGAATGTAGAAGTCGTTCCTTCGTGTAAAACATGGACCTCAAAATGGGCCAGAGGCTTTAGCACTACGACTCTCAAGTTAGAATACCTCCAAAATTAAGAAAACAAATATGCAAGAGGGAGATGAAAGAATCCCTGAGATCAAAGTGGTCTTCAGGTTATGGAAGAGCTCAACTCGTTGTCTATTTAGCATGGACGCGGGAACGCCGATACGGAGAAATTTTGTTTTCCAAAAAGTTGGATACGGCGACATGGGGAAACGCGTAAATAATAAAACTATAGGGGTCCATTCATAATTTTTTAAAAATATTATAATGTTTAATATAATTCCATCATTCCATAAATTACATACGGGGCATATAAATTTACTTAGTAAATTAAAATTTACAAAAACATTAAAACACCACTAGGAGTGAAAGTGAGGCATAATATTTAAGATTTTTTAAGCGCATGCAATTCGGAGTGGTTTTTTAAATGAAACTTGAATTTATTTTGTGTGGAAACGCGTTTCCAATTATTCATTATTATCCGAAGCGTTCCCGAAGCTTTTAATATTTATGGAAATAGCTTCGAAACGTTTCCGACAGGTGTCATGGAGTTTCGATTCCCGAAACGTGGAAACATGTGTGTGGGTTGAAGTTTCCGTGCATCATAACTCGTTGGACATCTCTTATGTCTTCAGGTCATCGAAGAGCTTAGCTCGTCAGAGAACTCTTAGGTCTCCAACTTGTCAGAGAGCTCTTATGTCTTCAGCTCGTATGAGCTTAGGTCGTCGGAGATATCTTAGGCCTTTAGCTCGTCCGTATATCTCAGCCCATCCGAGTGCTCTTAAATCTTCGATCAGCTGGTCGGAGAGCTTTTAGGTCGTCAGGTCATCAAAGAGCTCAGCTAGTCGGAGGACTTTTAGATATTCAAGTACTCGTCGGAGAGCTCCCTTTATTCTTGTTGGCTTTCAATTGTATTTCAATATAACAATGTTCTTCGGCCGACATCGAATTGGTAAATAGTATATATG
The DNA here is from genome assembly GCF_056151865.1 of Erythranthe guttata. Classification (NCBI taxonomy): domain Eukaryota; kingdom Viridiplantae; phylum Streptophyta; class Magnoliopsida; order Lamiales; family Phrymaceae; genus Erythranthe; species Erythranthe guttata. Next base: position 15,169,302 of record NC_142536.1, on the reverse strand, counting down.
GAAAAAAAAAACGAATAAATGAATAAATAGTTTTGCGAAAAAGAACAAGGCTTAAAGAAAAGATTAAAGCAAAAGATGAGATGATCCACGTAATCATGACCATTGATTGTTGTGGGACAGAGAGTAGTTGTGTATAATTAATTGGGTCATCCTCGTCAGCTCCACGATATCCTATCAACTACCACTTCTATTTTGCCGTATTTGATTTACGTGTTGATTGTGTAATTCTCCTCCAGCTCAATCCTGTATTTTACACGTAATATTTTTTTTCTTGTAATATTAGCACGTAACTCCATTGCGATTGATGAGGTAACTTTTGTTAGTTTTTCTATCAAATTTAAATGCCTAGGTCAAACATTAAAGTAATTTTTTGCAGTTGATTCCCTTATGCTCTCATTTTCCCTTTCATTTTTCCCTTAAGTTTGACGAAAAAACTAACGGAAGCTACCAATAAACCACAAGGAGTTATGTGCTGATATTACGAGTACAAGGAGGTATCTGCAAAAACTTGTAACCACATAGAAATTAAGTGTTATTTACCCTAAATAAAATCGATTGATGTTTATTTTCTTTTTCCCCTTTTGTATAAATAAAAAAATAGGTTATGAATAAAAAAAAATGGGAATTGCTATTTGCGGTTTATAACAAAACCCCCCAAAAAAACACTTTATTTCACTAAAACCCCAAAACTTCCCAAAAAAATTCAAAAACCCCCCCAAAATGCGTAAAAGCCCAACTTAGGCGCCCATTCATGCAGTGCACGCCCAAGTTGGGCGTGCAAGCTGCATTTGGGCGCCCGAGTTGGGCGTCTAGTGCGAATTTTTTTTTTTTTTTTTTTAAATGTTCGAACGCCCAAGATGGGCGCCCAAGGCGTGTACGAACGCCCGGAACGGGCGTTCGTACACGCCTTGGGCGCCCATCTTGGGCGTTCGAACATTTTTTTGCGAAAAAAAAAGCCCTACAAATCGATTTGTAGGCCTTTTTAACATGAAATTGGTTCCGTAATCGACCTACCCAATCTATATTACACATAAAAGAGTCGAAATTACATCAAAAAAATCGAAGGCCAACCCTTCTTCAAGCTTGATTTTGAATTTTCGATTTTTTTTTTTTTTTTTTTGCTATTTGCAGTTTGGGAGGTTTTTTGATTTTTTTGAAAAGTTTTAGGGGGTTTTGTGAAAAACCACAAATAACAATTTTGTAACCGTAAATAGCATTTCATAAAAAAATGTTGGTTAAACAATTGAATATAATCCACTAGTTTAAATGCAGTCGACATGCCTTTGAGTGAAAGGATAAATTTTCGACCTTGAAAAAAATTATGGTATTAGTTGATTCAAAGCAATCTTGTCTCTATTCTTGCGCATATATATATATATATGATTCTCTTTGATTAGGCCACTTCATTTGATTTAATATACTAATGACGCAAATCAGGACAACATTATGCAATGACTTGACAAAGGAACTCTTGGTTTGCCCAAATTTTTTGATTTTGTTTTCTCACATGAAGACAAATTATTATATTCAATAAAAGTACATATAAATTTTAATGTTGGAGGCAATTTTTATCCGAGAAATTATTTTTTTCATCTCGTGGGACTTGAACCAACAATTTTCATTTTTCTTTTCCTGATTTGAATAGTCATAATAATTGTTTTCATTTCTATATATTATTTATATTTAATAAAAGGACAAAAAAGATTCAATTTTTATTATTAATTTTTTTTATATGTTCCTTGTATATAATTAAAATAAAAAAAAAAACTTTCAAACATAAATTGAAACGTGAGTTCTTATGCTCACTCTTTTCTGCACATTCTGATCATTAGCTTTGTCTTCGTCGACCCTAATTTTTTCATGCATTCTAGATCTAATACAATGAATGAAGGAACCACAACATTTTACTAATTGATTAGTTATTCAAACTTACCCACCTCAATATAATTCAAAGTAATATGATACATTTAATCGAGCGATGTCTTAATATGTAGTATGTATAACACGAATTTGTTGAATGAATAAAGCAATTTTCGTCTTTCAATTAATACTTTTGGGGTTAAAAACCGACTGAATTATTCAAATTACTAGCAATTCTTCCCGTGCGATGCAGTGGGTAAGGAAGAAAAAATTAAATATATAATAACTTAATTGTATTAAAAGCATAAATTACACAATATTAAAATAACTAGTTGTGAAATTTAAAAAAATACCAAAATAATATTAAAAAAATGTTAAATTAGGCACTTTGGTATATATGCTAGAAAGATTTGTCTTACTCTTCTGATACTTAAAATAAACAAATTATACATTAGTGTGTGTAAAAGAGAGAGATTTACAAAAAAAATTACAACAAAAGAAAAACCAAAATACTATCTGATGGATTAAGTTGCTAACCGATTTGCTACCCATTTTCCATGATAGTAATAAAAGACTGAAAAAACCCCATGAAAAAACTCCATGAGTATAGCTCAACTGGTTTCGAAGTGGTAAGTTGAAGCAAATACCTAGGATCGAATCTCGCAACCGTAGTCTGAGAATTTCAACTACAATGAGGGTTGGTTCCTTGTGGGCACCAGGTCGGGGTCCACTATCCTAACGGACCGTTGAGTCACCATGATTTACATTCCTCCATCAAATACTTGTCGGGCCAAGGGATGAGGACCCTGTAGGCGAGGAATTTCGCCTTTTGGAGCAAAGAAGAGACTGAAAAATAGAAAATGAAAAGAAAAAAATAAAACTATATAAAAATGTCACTAGAATTTTTTAGGTTGTTTTCATTCGTTTATAGATAATAAAGATTTTAGAATTGTACTTAGAAAACCGAAGTTATAAATTAAAATAAATAATATTTGTTATTACATATTTCTAAAATACAAACATAAGCATCTTTCATATTCGAAAGAGAATAATTCTCAAAGAAACCAGCTCTTTATTTGTTTCAATTCAATTCAATATTTGAATTATCAAACAAATAAATTCAATTGAATATTTGGCCTCTACGAACCGACAACTTCACTTTAAAATGCTTCTTTTACGATATTTTATTTATTATTTATTTGTGGCATTATTTTTCCAGCTCAAAAGGCCATCTGTATGTATCTATTTTAATTTATTATTTTTTGTATTTTACTTTGTACAACCACTTATCCAATAATTCGTGGAACATAAATAATGAGCTATTATATTGCCACGTCTCACTCCGTGGTTCTCTTAATTTCGCTTTTTCTAAACTATTTTATTTTTAGAAAAAAAGGGGGAAAAAATGACGTGGCAGGGGAAATTCAAATTGAGCTCAACAACTTGCTTGATCTTTTTGCAAAACCATAGACCCCATCTCAAAAGCTTCCAACATAAAGTATAAGAAAAACAACAAAAACGCATTATTTCAATTTTAAAAAAAATGATTTATGCAGATTTAGAATATTTCAACTAATGTTTTGTTTATACTTAAAAGAATAATAATTTTCATTGTAAGCGTCAAATCATCATCTTTAAAATTGTTGGGAGAAACACATTTATGAATAATTTAAAAATAAAGTAAAGTTACTTGAATTTAATGATGACAGTCATTATGTAGTACTTTCTCCGGCTAATATTATTTCTCAAATTATTTGTAATTTAATGATTTTAATTGCATTATTTTCAATTTTATTATTTATTGTTCTTAATTAATTAATTGAAAAGTAATTAATTACATGAATATTTTAGTATTTTTTATATTATTTACTATAATCCATGCATATTTATTAATTTTCATACGTGTCCAACAACCAAAATCAACATACAATTTTTGGGAGAAAATACTTTTTTAACCCTTAAATTTGGATAAATTTCACATTTGGCCCCCCCATGTTCACAAAAAACACATTTGATCCCTCATGTTTCAAAAATTCAAGATTTTTAGTTATTTTCGTCAATTTTCCATTATTACTAACGGAATCAAGCGTGTGCCCATTACTACCGGTTAATGGTAAAATGATCGAAATGACCAAAAATGTTAAATTATTAAACATGAGAGTCCAAATGTAATTTTTTTTTAACATAGGAACCAAATATGAAATTGATACAAACTTGATGGTGAAAAGTGTAATTTTCCCGGCACGGAGGGGGTACATAGTAAGAAAAGTAGAGAGGTTTCAAATCTCTCCCAAACGAAATTTATTGCGTAATTAAGTCTAAAACGAACATGTATGAGAGAGAGAGAGAGTAACATGGTGCTAAATCTGCAAATCATTGCATTGATCTATATATATATATATATATATATATATATATATATATATATATATATATATATATATATATATATCTTCATAAATACAAAAGAAAAAAATGCAAAACACAAGCAAAGAAATTCCAACAATGAAAACCATTAAAAATTAACTAAACAGGGCTTATATCTAAAAAACCCCATAGCCCTGCTTCCATAACTACATCCACACAGATACCAATATATTTACATAAATCTCCATTTAATTTTCTTTTAAATAAAAAAGGAAAAAAAAAACACAACAGAGAAAATAATATTCATCCCTTCTTGAGATTGTTTCAGTTTCAATCTCAACTCTAAGCAGTCACCATAGCATTACCCATCTTCCTCTCAACTTTGCTCGATACATTACTCGATTTCGCAGTACTACTTTCCGCAAAGACAAATTCTTTATGAACTCTCTCTTCTCCCGACGTATTCGGTACCAAATCCGTCGATATCTGACCGATCGAAGCCAATGCCAAAAGCTCCGATTCGTCCAAACCCTTCGCCGGTCCAAGACTACATCTTTCCGTCCCGTGTTTAGCCAATGCATCCCTAAATTTCTTTATCTGCATATAATTTTAAAAAAAACCCAAAACTCGTAAACATCATCGATAAAGTCTCGATTTTTAATTGATTTATAAGGAATGATGCTTACGGTTGCATTAGTGCAGCTGAAGCTACAAGCTTTGCCCTGAGAACCTCTATAGAATCTGAAGAAGGGCAATACATGCACATGTAGGGCATAACACATTGCCTTGTGTTCTTCATAATTCACCTTTAGGAATAGTGCACTAGGGTTTGATTCAGCCAGCTGGCAGATCTGTTTTTTTTTTTTTTTTTAAACATGGGATGAAATTATTATTAATCCCTGTCTGAAAATCCCTCATCAAATTTATTACAGCAACACAATTAACAAAAAATTACCTTAGGATGCAAGGATTTGCAGCCACCACAACCAGGGGAATAAAAGTCAACGATGACCAATCTATCACCGGCGTTCAATAAAGAATCAACCAATTCTTGTGCTGAATTGATTTCCACCATGTTTGGATGTAGTGATTTCTCCCACCATTTCTGTGTTTTTACAAAGCTTACTAACCCTTGTGCCTATAATTAATTAAAAAACAGAAATTAAATTAAAAAAAATAGAGGAAAATATGATGATTTCTGAAGGGCAAAAATGGTAAAAAAAAAAAAAAAAAGATAACAGATTTACTCACATGGACAGGGCCCAAATTGGGCGAATTCTGATCTGAAAAATCAAGGGTTTTGCCGAAGAAATGTCTCGATTTGGGGGATTCCTTAAATTGAAGAGAGCCAAATGAAGAACAAACCCTAAAAGAACCTTCGCCCCTACGGTTCATAATTATATTACACGAACCAGAAACAGAGAATCCAGCCTTCAGAGATTGAGACATGTCTTCAAGATTCAGGCAACCTTATATATATATATATATATATATATATATATATTTTTTCTTTTTTTGAATTCAACCTAATAAATGTTTTTTTTTGTTGTTTCTGGAAAAATTAAATCGAAACCAAAACCCCTATTTCGCTCCAGTCCTGAATCGAGAAAGAAATTGAATCCAAACCAGGAGATAAAAAAAAGAAAAAAATAATATTTTTTTCTTTTTAGTTTCTTGAGATTGGCCGTTGAAGAAGAGTTTGGAGAAAGAAGAGAGAGAAAGAGAGGAGAGAGAAAATGTAGAGTGAGAGAGAATGAAGAAGAAGAGTATCGAGGCCGCGTCTAAAAGGAAAATATAAAGAGAAGAAGGTGGGGTCAAAAGATTTTGCTTTATCCAAATGTTTTTTATTTTTATTTATTATTTTTTGTTCCTTCATTTTTGTCATATTGTTGAGATGTAATCTGAGCACGGATAAAAGGAAAATGTAATTCGTGGCGGTTTTATTGTGGATATAAATACCTATAAAAAGGATAATAATAAATAATTAGTTACATTTATTTATTGTGGATAAGAACCCACAAATTACAGAGACTGTTGCAGAACCCCTGCCTACCGAAAGACACGTGTTAAGATATGGTAACACTAGATTTAGTTCAATTTTCAGGTTTAAATTACTATCACCCCTAAGAAAATATTAAATTATAAAATAAAAAAAAATTGTTTTGAATAATTACAATCTACTTTTAACTATAAATTTTTTTTTATACCCGTCCGTCTTACGGTATCGGATTTTTAGTGGAATTTTCTAGATAATGAGGAATATTCTCCAATTTGTACCATTTTTATGTAATTCGAGCTTCACATTTTGAAACAAGATGATCATAAAATGCGTGTTTTGACTTATAAATATAGGGTTGCGGTGCATCAGGAACTTTTTTTTTTGCAAACCGAATACAAACTAGAAAATATTCCATGAAATCTAGAAAATTATATTGAATTTAATAATATAATGGGTGGTTGTGTAAGAAGATTCATAACCGAGAACATTATGAGTTTTTTCGTAATTTAATTTTACCTTATGAGTGGCCGTAATTTACCATAATTATTAATTGAGTGATATGTATAATTTTGAATTATAGAAGATTCCTCCTTTTTTTTCTGTTTTTTTTTTTAGAAACCGGAAACTATTGATTTTTATTGGAGTCTGTCGAGTCATAAAAGGACATTTGACGAAATGCAGCATTAAAAGTAGCAATGAAATAATAATATTTTTTCTACGTTGATTAAGATCCAAAATATAAATTATTAATTGCGATATTTGTTTTAGTCTCCAATTACCTATAAGGTGAAATAAAAAATTAACTGAGTAATTGGTAATCAAATTAAGTACGTAGTTACAAAGGAAACATCATTGTGAACTTTTGTTCAAGTTTATGTATCCGTTTGACTAAGCTTGTTTTAAATAATTGTTTCAATAATTGATAAACCGTTACATCTTATTTTTAGAATTATTTTTTAAAGTATTTACTTATTATAAAGTATTTTTACTTATTATGAGATCATAAGTAAAAATGTGAAGCATATTACTTTTTTAAAAAAAATTCTTATTTGTTTTCTGAATACTTATTTTTTGAATTTTAAGATATTTTTCAAAAAAGAAATACCAAATATTTTGAAATAACTTATAAACTCTTTTCAACATCATATAAACTTAGCCTAACACCCTCTAAATACCTTACAATCCATAACATAGTTTTATGTTTCATTATACTCCTAACCTAAATATGGGGTTTATAAAGAGTCAAAGACACAATAAATTTGATTTATAAATTTCAAATAATATCAAGAGATAACCGAAAATGTCTTCGTATCTATATTACCTACAAATTAGGAGGCAAAAAGTCATATTCAAGATCACCTGATGTATTTCACCACATGTAACATCTACAAAATCTCTATCTTCCCTCAAGATTAGATTAGACAAAATATGCATAAAAAGTAAAAAAAACAAGATTAGATTAGACAAAATATGCATAAAAAATAAAAAGATAAAATAAAAGAATAATCAATGTTATAAAATGGACAAAGTTGTGACGTTAATTAATTGACCCATCATTTTCAATGGTATATACCACGATACGAAACCTTCTCCATACACATACTTACCTTAGCCTAACTTGACAATTTTCTGTCACACAAAATTTAGAGGTTCGACTCGAGGGATGTCGATCATTTACATTTTTATTTGTGTCACACAAATATTCTAAATAGTATAATCTCTCAAATTTATTAATTAAATTCCTCATGAATTAATTTATACCATGTCGGTATTCAGATTGGATGAATAAGAGATTCAATATAGTTTAATCATGTATGCCATGTCGGCTATTTTTTATTCTTTCTTTCTTTTTTGGATGTTACTTTTAAATGGCTATAAAGTAGCATATTTGGTGGAGTAACACAACACATATTCAAATGACCAGATTTCTATCGAGTCGATCTTTTGTTAACTCTTGTTAAGTTGAGTTTGTTATACATAATGCGTTATTTTCTAATAGAACCATTGACCTGACACTATCTTAGCTCTCTACCTTGATACTACCTGTACAATACTACTGAGGTGTCATACATGGTTTATTTTTTAAGAAATACGGGTATTATAGTATTTGTACATTAATATTTTTTTTGGTCTTACACTTAATGAAACTAGTATTACAAGTAGCCACGACCTTTTGAATATTTTGACTCGTTCAGAATATAATTTTATAGATGCTATACCCTGTGAAATAATCCAAGCGGTGTTGAACCATTAATCCACACATAATATAAACACGGCCACGTATGTTACATCAAATATAGCATCGCATATACCTTCAACATATAATCCATTCTTATTGAAGTTGAGAGCCGACTAGTTCACTTCAAAATTGGCGGCACGTCCAGTTTGCTAGTTACTAAATAATCTCAAATTAAATAAAATCAATTCAATATGTCAATTTTTGTATTATTCTTCGGATATATTATTTTATGTATGTGTTACATATAGTTTGTGTTGAAATTAAAATTTGATGCATGACAATAATTTTATTTAGTTGCAATTTGATCAAACAAAAGAATATTCGATTCAATAGTTTGTGTTGAAATTAAAATTTGATGCATGACGATAATTTTATTTAGTTGCAATTTGATCAAACAAAAGAATATTAGGTTTTCATTAAAAATCAGTCGTTGAACAGCTGATTTATTGACTATTGAACCATGTGATGTTTACTCACTAAACTCTACCCGGTCCAATTTCGCCTAACATTTTGTTTAATAAACTACAAAATACTCCCTCTGTTCCACAATAACTGTCTCTTTTTTAAAATATTTTTGTTCCATATTATCTGTCACTTTAAATTTCCAATACTGCATTAAATGCATTTTTTCCTGTTTTAACCTTATTAATTCAACTATAAGTATTAACTCTCTCTTATCACATCATTAAATAATTAAGGTTATTTTAGTCTTTCTAATATATTTTACCTAAAATCAAGACACATTTATTGAGTTTCTTAATCCTTGAAAATTAAGGACAAAATACAGTTGAATATCCGTAACAAACATGGTTATGAATTGTTCTATGCATTAATTGCTAAATAACTTAGAAACTAGGGCCTTCAATCTAAAGAATTTAACCGAGTCTTTAATTTGGTCAACAAGTAATTAAATTCATTTTAGAAATCTATTTAGGTACTTCCCATTGTTTAATTGAGGATCCTAGATAAAACTCTTCAAAACTTTATATTAATAGAGAGATCAATTCATATTTTCATTTGAGATCAATTCAGGATACTTTTTCATCTTAAAAATTGCTCTTGCACTATCTTCTTTCGGATACACAACATCTCATCTCATTTGGATTTTTTATTTATAAAAATCGTTTATATTAAAAACAAAATTATGTCAGGTAAATTAATCAACTATGATTTTTAGTATTCGATTTCATTAATCAACTACGATTATAGTCGGTTTCATTAATCAGCCGCCACCAGCGCAACACTCTTAATCACCAGGGTGACTCGGAGCACTGTGCTATATAACCTACTGTCAATATGAAGGGGTTGGTAGCGAAATACTCCCCAAAATCATCAAGGTTGCAGTCAGATTCTTGCTCCAAGAAAATCGATCCTTCGCGTAGCTGTTGGGTTCATCAAAGTTGCCGTCGGATTGTTGTTGAACCACCCATTCCGTCCTTCAGTCTCCTCCACGACCGGGTAGAACGGCAACCCGACGCGGCCGAGCGACGCCATAAGCACCACCGAATTTGACAATTGTTGATATAGAGTTGTAGTACATGAAAATATGATTGACAGCAAGCACAAGGATATCACGGTTCGCATTTCTTCTATCATTTACAGGTTATCCAACACATCAAAATTCTTCATCAGACCAAATTACTTTCGGCGGACAGCTGGACTGGTATTCTCCACGTGGCTGAGTCTCTTGCCTATATTACCGAGCCAGAACACCAACTCTCACACCTCATTGAGTTGTTTGGCTTCCACCGGATCCAGGTTGGGTGAAGCTAAACACAGACAGAGCCCGTAGAGCATCCACCCAGATTGCAGCTATTGGTGAGATTATCAGAGGTTCAGACGTTGAGGCCATACTTGCATTTCACGAGAGGATCTCTGCCTCGAACAGTATTGCAGCCGAGTTTGCTGCCCTTGCCTCGGGGTTGAGATTTATTATTCAGAGGCAATTCAATAGAGTTTGGATCGAGCTTGACGCAGAAGTCGTTGTTCGACTTCTTTCGCACACGAACAAAGGTCATTGGAGTCGTCAGAGTTCGCTCACGTTGATCCGGAACTCTCTCTACTTTGGAGTACAAGATTACACGTATCTAGGCAATACAGTCGCTGATGCATTAGTTAACTTGGGATGTCAGATCGAGTTGGCTCGTACCTTCACAATAGCGGAGCTTCCCCGACCTATTCAGCAGATGATTCGGATGGACCAGCTTGGATATCCATCCTTTCGATGACAGTCTCGCACATAGGTGCCATGTATTCCATGTTTTTTTATATTATTGGCAGCTTGTACTTTCAGTTTTTATGTAATTTAGGCATTTTCGTGAACTTTACATGTTAGGTAGGGTTGGGATGATTATGGATTGTCTGGGTCTATCAAGACTAGACTGTTTGCCGAATGGTGCCACACATTTCGCAGCTGTTATACCTGTTTCGTTCATTTTTTGTGAAAGTGTAAGTGGTCTCGGCTGTTGTGGTGAGGTGAACCGGATCATTCCCACCCCTGTCCTTTTTATTATTTAGGCTACCTGTTTTGCCCGTATTCTTAACGTTTTGTTAGTTAGCTATTGTCTTTTGTTTGTCAATTGCTATAATTAGCCATCTATTTGACATTAGCAATTTGAACGAAACTCATTATGTACTTCTTAAATTTTGTTTTATAAACAGGTAGGTAATCAAGCTTAAGCCCACCCTCATCGAGTGTCGTTCTCTTTAAAAAAAATATGAATAACTTCTAAAAAATAATCTAGAAATCGAGTTATATCAAATGGTTAGCTAGATATGCGATGGATCCGAACCCGCAAGGTTACGGGGCGAATAACTACAACCCTTAATTGAATCAGATCGATCAATAGTGCGGTCGGGCCGATTCCGGGTCCAACTTGCCCCGTGGTCTATATCTAACTAGCTAGACCACGTTAATATCTCTCTCACACACACACATCCACACACACCCACACACACTCACACACACACAATATATATATATTCTTTAATGAAGCACCAACTATCATCAAACATGGCACACATTAATTGTTAGAAACAATATAGTCAATAAACACCATAAAACGCCTAACATGGCACATGTCTTGGTAACGTTTTCAATTTTATTCGAAATAAAATTATGTTTGTTAAATTTAAAAAGAAAATCTCCAAATTGTTCTTAATTTCTTTTGAATAAGATACAAAAAGACATCATTTTATTTTGAAATATTCTTCAAAAATACATTTTTACTAACATGTTGGACATGATCCAGACTTTTTTTTTTCTTAATTATTTTACAAACATATTATACATTTTCTTTTATCCTATACGTACACAACGGTATTCCTCCCCAATCACACCATTTCTCCCAATGTATGTTCTCCTTGTATTTTATTTTTATTTATTATTCGAATAAACTGGCTGAAAACTTGAATATATGGATATTCAAATTACAGCGACACAACCGTAAAATACACTTCACAATATTATATTAGAACTATATATTAAACATTTTATGCAATCTGATAGTTAATTAGTATTTAAAATTATTATTGGTGTGAGTAGCTAAAATATATAAAAGAAAAAAAAAACTATTTAGCTCAAAAACACAACTTTCTTGTTTGAGCAAATTACATCTCTAATTACATACAAGCCCCACATCCCATAATGGTGAATTACGAAACCCCCCTAAGGGAAGGCTTAATTACGGAAATTTCTCTCATGTTTGCGTAATTACGAAAATCCCTCTTTGGATCAGTGTTTTACCGTTTAAATCGTTTAAATCACAGAAAATGTGATTTTTTCCGTTTTACCCTTCTATTATTTGGAAAAAATAAAGGGTAGATTACGAGTACCCCTGAAGTAAAGTTAAATTACAAAAAATCCCAAAGTTGTGTAATTACGAAAACGGTTGATGTATATTGTCGTCATCTTATACAAGATTAAAATCCTAGAAAAATTATCAACTGTATTATATTTGCAAGATTGTTTTTGAAAGAGTGTAAAGGTGTGTGCACGAACATGATCAATGAAGCTGTTTATGAAGGATAAAAGTTGGCTCATTTTTTCAGTATAAACATGTGAATATTAATTGATCTGTTGTGGATAAAATTGATGGGGACCAAATTTTTTGCAGTTGTGTCAATGGTTTTGGAACACACCCATGGTTTTCGGAACTGTGATTTGAATTATTTTTTTAGGTGAAATTCATTGGTGTTTCTAGAAGTTACATTTAATTTAATTTATTTTTTCTTGTGGGGTATGTTGGAAAATCTTGTTTTGTGGTTAAAACTTTAGTTCTTGTTTGGATAAGGAAAAAAATTAGAAAAAAAAGAAGTGGATGAAGTATGAAGATGGTCATATTATATATACTCTCTCCATTTTATTTTATGAATACTTGAAAAAAAAAACCGAATTTTTGCATATTTTATTTTGGGTGAATAACATTTTGCCTCGTGAACTTTTGTCTGTTTTGCATTTTGTCACATGAACAAAAAAAAAAAAAAAAACACTTGCACGATGCCCACCCTAAGTCGATTTGTTACGGCACATTGCCGTATCTAACCTGTTTTCAGGCAATGTTGGTCGGATTTCATAACATGTGCATTGCACATGGCTTTTTTTTAAGCAATTTACTTGTCTTTTCAAGTCAAAATACCCAAATATTGAAATATTATTCATTGTGAATCAGAGTAAAATGGACTACTTAAATGTGTACCTTAAATAGATATGAATTACAAGAGTAAATAATTTATTGATAACAAAAAAACAACATAGTTTTATTTTGAACCGTGATGAAATAATTATTTCACTTTATCAGGTTCAACAAATGCAGAATGTGCTAGTATAATAAGTCAAATAAATAACTTTTGAGTAATTTTCTACTTAGCATAATCAAAATGCTTAAGAACTTATAAGCTACAAACAAGAAGTTGGAATGTGGAGTTTGAAAGTTGCTTATAAATTGGGCTTATATGATGCTTAAGAGCTTATAAGCTCTTCAAAGTATAAGGTGTTCTATTTAAAAAAATTAAAAATTCAAATAATAAATTGTTAAAGAGCTTATAAAATTTCTAAAGAAATACCTATACTACATCTTTTTATTTGAAATCTTATAAAAAATCAATAAAAACAACTTATAAGCTTATTTTCTAAAATGTTTAAAAAATATTTTAAAAAGACTTAACCAATTATCAGCTCGTAAAGCCGATTATCATATGTAAGAATTTATCAGATGTTTAAAATAAGTTTAGCCAAAATACCTTGTTATTATGAAAATGAGTTACTATTAGCTTATTTCTAAGTATTTGTTTTTTGCATAATATTGTATAAATATGTGTTTTGCCCGCCGATTTTGCTTCATCTTTTTTTTTTTCCCGTTCTCTATTCGCTTTACATGTTTTATTTCCAAAAAAATCGCAAAAATCGGCCCCTTACGGAGTGGCTACTCTAGATCCATCCCTCTTTGTTATTGTCATTGAAATTATTTCCAATGGAGATGGAATTTTACAAATTTGAACGTGTAACAATATTATATTTTTATAAACAAAGTTTATATAGTAAAAAAAGATGAAATTAAAAATAAAAAGAAATTAAAATAATAAAAAATCAGCTAACAAACTGATCTTCCTTCTTGCCAGCTTCTTCCAACTCTCTTAGGCTCCCAACCTTTTGTTCAATCTCTTCAATCAACTCCTCTCTCCACAGCTCTGCTCTTGCTGATTCCTCTATGTCTTCTTGCTGTTATTATTTTTCATTTAATTCCCTCTCTTAAAAATTCCCAACTTTCATTTTTAATTTACTATATATGTATTATATATGGTAAATTACAACAACCCCTGAGGTAAGGTTAAAATACGAAAAAATCTCTCATGTTTGGTTAATTACAATCACCCATCAACTATGAATCTTGTTACAGGTTCACTCACACTTGCGGTTTTAAATTTAGTGGAGTCTTCTAAATAATGTGGAATATTCTTCAGTTTGTACCCGTTTTACCCCATTCGAGCTCCACATTTTGAAACAAGATGATCATAAGATGCGTCTCTTAGCTTGTAAATATTAAATTGTGGTACATCAAAAACTGCATCTTTGCACCAAACGAATACAAACTAGAGAGCATTCCACATAATCTAGAAGATTCTGTTGAATGGACATCATAAGGATAGACGTTTAAGAAGATTTATAGTTGATGGGCGATTGTAATTACCCAAACATGAGAGTTATTTCGTAATTTGACTCTATCTCGCAGGGTAGTCGTAATTTACCCTCTATATATTTATGTTAGAAGTTATTTTATTTACTTTTTCTAGAGAAAAGGAGCTACATTAATTTTATCGTAATTATTTTTATAATTAATAGCTGATAAGTTCAATGATCTTATTTTACCATCTTAAATACTTTTTACTAAAATAATTAACAGAAAATTTCATAATATAAGCTTACAAAAAACATTTCATTATATACCTTCTCATATATCCAATGCCCAGTGCCATCTCCTCCATCTTTTCTGTATGTTTCTGAATCATAGAATGGATCCTAATAATTCCATAAAACACCAAAATATTACTAATGAACTCAAATAATAATTAAAAAAAGAAAAAGAAAAAAATAAATAAATTCCCACATATATAATAAAATAATGTATATTACCTTTGTGGAGCCAAAGAAACAGCATCCCCAACAGGTGAACATTACGTAAAACGTGTCTAAAAGGAAAAAAAAAACATTGTCACAAATATTTACATATTGATCGATGGATTAATACACCGGGTAGATCTATACCATTTCATAAGCACACAAACATAAATGATATCGCTCCGGATTTCTTTTAGAGTAATTCATTAAAAAGGAAGCAAAAATAAGTAATATTTTATGTAAATGGTATGATTTTAAAAATAATATTTTATATTGTAATGGCAAATATGAAAAATTATATAAATTTACTTGAAAGAAAAGAGTAAAATTAAAAAACTGGAGGGTCAAAACTCATATTTACAAAAGATTGGGGGCCAAAACCTATATTTTTAAAATATTACTCAAATTACTAATTTTTTTTTTAAATCTTGGGGGTCCACAACCCTCGCTGTCCCTCTTAATTTCTTATGTTCCGCCACTGCATACTCACATTGGTGTGCAGATCAACGGTAACCCGATGTTACATTCACCGGGTGTAGTACAGTTAAATCTTTATAAATTAGTACAGTCGGGACTAGGAAAAATCTATTAATTTAGCGAAATACTAAATTATCGAGTTAATAATTTAATACATTTTTACCAACTCGGGACTGAAAGAAATTATTATTTAAGCGAGGTTGTTAATTTATTGAATATTAATTTATCGAGGTTCTACTGTATAGAAAATTAATATACAAAAATCAAGATTGACTCACAAACATTCTTCATAGCTTGATCACTAAGGTGCCAAATTGACTTGTGGGTTATGATATCTCTTTGTCCATCCAAGTGTTCAACCATAACTGCCATCAACTGCAAATCCGGTAGCGCCTCGACTCTTACTCCCGACACCCTTCGATTTTTCCGATCTTCAATCTATTAATTATAATAAGAAATCAGCGCGGCATGAACGGAGGCGGACCCATGCATTTTATAAGGGGACGACTTTTGTTTTTCGAAATAATGCGCCAGATTGTTTTTAGAGGTATTCATAATAAGTATAAAAAAAAAAAAACATAAGTAAATATTTACTAAAAGTTACCTAAAAATAAACTTAAGCTAGGATGAATCAAGAATGGTTAAGTATATATATTAAAAAAAAGAAAGAATGGTTAAGTATATCTGAAGGGATTTGAATGAATGAATGGATGAATTGATCATATACTTTATCTTTGGCTATATACCAAGAAGTAATTTAAAACACACGCTCTAAAAGTACACTATTTCAAGTATTAAGACAAATGGAGCCGAGGGGCGGAACCAGGATTTCCCGACTCTGGCACAAATATTTTAATTTCATTTATTTCCTTATATAAATTATACCTCGTTACGGAATATAATGTAATATACTCCGAAACAATCATTGTATTTGAGTTTGGACTAAATATGTATCTCACATATGCCTTATTAAAATCCGGGTCCGATAATCATCATGAGTTTGAAACTTAAACGCCAAATATTCGACAAACCTTGATTATATCGTCGAAAAACGAAGCCTTGTCGATGATACTCGACGAGGAATCTCACTATAATTGGAGCCCATAATTCAATTTCTTTTTACCAATATTTAACAGTTGAGAAATGTAATAAAACTATATGTCCAATGATACAGTGTAATAAGTATGAAAATAATCATAGAACTAAAACTGGTTCGTTTACCTGATGCCTGCCATTGTTAAATCTTGAACATGAATTTTGCCTCAGCTGAATCAAGAATTCATACAGAAAACAAAAACTAGTTAAATCATCAAATCAAATAATCTGAATAAATATATATATTTATTTAATTAATTATTTATACATGCTTACTGATCTTGAAAATGAACCGAATTCGGCTTTTGTTGCTCGTGGGGAATTATATTTGATACTGCAAGGCTTGAGAAGTGTGAAGGTGGTGATAGTTTCAGCCATTGTTGGAAAGATGAATGTTCAAATGCTGTTATTTTAATTAACATGATTCTTGCAATTATTTTTTATTTTATTTATTTTATTTTTTGTTTGGTTGTAAGAGGGAAATGGATAAGACAACCATTTGTATCCACCCTTGAATTTGTACACACAAAATTGTGTTTTATTGGATATGGGATCTTTTTTTTTTTTTTTTTAATGTGCAATTGACTGTATTGTCCTTGAAGCTTAGTAATTGAATCATTTTTTTTTTTAATGAAATTTACATTGATTTGTCATAAATGTATCTATGTATTAAAAAGTTAGTTCTTAATATATTTCATAGGATTTATATAAATTCAGAACAGAGAAATTATAATCAGGTTTTAAATGTAGAATTTAAACCAGTAAAGCTACAAAATAGTCAGGAATGGTCCATTTATAGTTTATGTAAATTTATATACCAAAAGGCCCATTAGCTCAGTTGGTTAGAGCGTCGTGCTAATAACGCGAAGGTCGCAGGTTCGAGACCTGCATGGGCCATTTTTTTATTTATTTTTATTTTTTATTTTTCATTTTTCATTAGCCCACAAATTAGGCAATGTTTGTTTACATAAGATGTTTTGGATTATTTGTATTATTCTAGTAAGAAAATAATTAAAATTTTTGTATTAAATATGAAATTTTCATTAACATCCCTATATTTAGCAGTAATTAATTAATAATATTTTGCTTACAATATTAATTGTCTTTTTCTCAAGTGCATTATTATTTTTAAATGTACACAAATTAAAAAAAATCTATGAAATAGTCTTTTTCTCAGTGACATTTATTTAACTCTTTAATAATTATTTATTTTTTCGTTATCACCTCAATAATGTACCACTAGTATTAGAATAAAACTGGACAACATAAATATATTCTTCATTAAAATTATAAAACGACACATAATATAAAATATTATTTCTTAGTAAGACGTCAATTAAAAAGAAACGAAGGAGTACTATTCTAATCTTAATCATCCTTTTCAGAATACTATAGTCATTTGTTGGTGCCACGTGTCCACCCTACTATTTATTATATTGGTTAATCCACAATTAGTTGGTAAACGCTTGGGTTAATTAACTGTAACCATGGTTTACTTTTGTATTTATGAATGGATAAGCATTTGACAAGTGATTATACTTCTTTTGGTTCTGAATTTTGTTTGGTAAATAAGATAACTGCTACTTAGTTCTCCATAAACAAATAGAAATAGAAAAATTATAACATTGACTACTTAGAATTAACTGTATTTAATTGGCCAGAAATTATATTCAATTACTTGATTAACGTAGCAAAATCTAACACGTGTCCGAAGTTTAATCACAAATGTTTTTTTTTTGGGGAAATATCTGAAGTACAAATGTTTGGTTTTATGAAACAATCATAGACCACGTTCAGAATATTCGGGTAATTAGAGTAGAGATTACTCGAACATCACGTAATTTTCGTCGGAACCAAACTCTCACAAGTTAGTAAAATGTATCGTCATTTTCATTTGACCTGACTCTGATACCATATTAAACGACCATGTTATCCAAAAGTTTAAGCTGTTGTTAAAATATATTATTTAATATTAATATCTTCAATATTTACAATAAAATTAAATAAAAGTTAGTTTAACCAATTCAACTATATATTCCCGTAACCAACTTTTTGAACAAAAACGAGTTGACATCTAGTTCTCGTCCGACGAGTTAAATAATTTGCATCAATAGATTTGACCTTGCTAGCAATGAATATATATTAGTTCAACTCACTATGAGCAATGTATATATTGATTCTACTCACTATTATTTTTTATTTTTTTTGGTAACGAAGGAACCTGCAATCAACCATATAGGTTCACTGGATAAACATGCACTTTCGTATAATAGCTTGCAAATCATACGAGAGACGTGAACTACACTAGGCTAACCATGTGTGACAAGCTCCACCTAACGACCGTTGACAAAGGAATTCGAGCCCGAGTCAATTGACACATGCTCCAACCACTAGGTCATCCGTTGCGAGACATTCTACTCACTATTAGCAATGGATTGTGACGATAATATATGCCAATTGTCTTCTGTGACGTGTAGCATCTACAATGCAATATGGTTTCTTATGTAGCTTATTCCTTAATTAAATAGTTTTTTTTTATTCCATCCCACATTGATTTAATAGTAAGAGGATTTCGTGAGCTTTCATCTATTTAATCTTCAGCATAATTAACATTTTAAGGTGCATGATCCCTTATTGACTTAATCGCTTTTTAGTATTGAATATTTATCAATACGCGGCATTATTTGACTTAAGTGTCGGAGTGTTACAAAGTGTGTTACATAGTTTCGCAGAAAAGACGAACAAGGATCGTACACTTAGATCAACGCAAAATCCGTGGCATTCGAACCCGTATTCCTAAACAATTATCCAGTTCGACCTTTGAATTAACTATCTCGAGTGATCCCGCATCAGTTTCATAATTATCAAGTGTGATTTACAAAAATAGGTACAATTCATGCATTAATAAGAGAGGAATTAATTTTTTCGTACTTAAACTTAGTCGCAAGTAAGCTATGATTGTTTAGGTTTTCAAATTATTTTCATTATTTCCCCAAAATAAAATTATCTTCCTGAAATGTTTTCAAAAACTTTTCAAATAAAAAATTTAAATGTTTCTCTCTATAATAAACATGATTTGAGTGAAAATTGTCTTCACTAAAATACAAACTAAAATCACTTTATGCTTCAAATTCTTCTTTCAAAATACATTTTTCCAACACATTTTAGACATGATTTGACTTGCTACCATACAAATTGTCTCTACTAAATACACAAACAAACTTTATTTTATTTTAAAATTCTTCTCCCAAAACATCTTCTCCAAAATATAATGGAAATAGAAGCCCAAAAGCTTACCAAACATAGCCGATTTACAATATTTTTAGTCCCTGAGGATGGCAAAATAAACTCTAAACTTCACATGTTGAAGTATATTGAAGGTCCAATAGAAGAATCAATAGCGTAGCTTTTTGAAGAAACTGACAATAGAGAAAATAAAAATATTGAGCCAAATATATTACAAAACGGCGTAGTATATGGGCGGGGATGAGTATTTTTGCCCTAATTTCATCCAAAATGCTGTCACATGCAATTCAAATGAATTTGAAGTTAGTTGCTAACAATTCTTAAATAGCGTCAACTAAATATGTTTCTAAATACGAAGTTTATGGTGTTATCTTTTAGTCATCTAGTGAATATGACGGACCGAAAGTGTTCAACGGGTGTTTGGCTAAGCTTATAAGATGTTAAAAGGAGCTTATAAGATGTTTTAGAGCTTATAAGCTCTTCCAAAGTGTTTGGTAAATTTAAAAAAAAAAGATCTTAATTTTTTTTTTAAATAAGCTGTTGGAGACCAAATAAGATCTTTTTAAATAACTACCGTTCACCCCACATTTTTATTTAAGATCTTATAATGAGTAAAAATAGGAAATAAGCTAATTATCCAAACACTCTAAAAATTAATCATAAAAATAAGATGTAACAGCTTATCAGCTCTAAAAACATCTTATCAGACATAAGAGTTTATCAGCTGTTTAAAATAAGCTTAGCCAAGAGGTTGTTTGATTAAGCTTATAAGATGTTAAAAATATCTTATAAGAAGTTTAAGAGCTTATAAGCTATTCCAAAGTGTTTGATAATTTTGTACAATTCAAAACATAAGCTGCTCGAGTGTAAATAAGATCTTTTAAAAAAATACATCTACCTCACATTTTTATTTAAATAGCGTGTAAAACTAGCTTTAACATCATTATCCAAACATTTCAAAAATTAATTCTAAAAATAAGACGTAACAGCTTACCAACTCGCAAAACAACTTATCAGCTGTTTAAAATAAGTTTAGCCAAACGGGTCCTAAGTTTCTGGCGGAAAAAAAACAATTATTTCCAGTCGGTAACTATGGTTAGATTATTTGATGGTTGATCCATTACCACATATTGTATGTAGACTTGATGTTTACATCTATACAAACAACTCCAATAAGGGAATGACTTACAACTTCTTCCAAGTCTTGAAGTTGACTTTAATGTGAATTTACAACAAAAACTAATCCTTATGAAAATGATATATGCACTTACTTGGTCAAGTAACTACTCCCACAATAGCTTATGTATCACGTTTCTTTCACCCCCAAAAAAACCAAGTATTTATTGGCCTTTTACCCAAAACATGCAATTTTTTCCTTTTCAAATACCATTCCCAATTTTTCTTCATAGTTCCCATTTTGTTTCTCATCTTCATTTAGTTTTTCTCCTACTTCCATTCATACACTTTTATTTCATAGTTCATAAAGTCATAGATCACAACTTTCTTGAAAACTCAGATTTTTTTTTATCAAAAGAAAATAGTGATTGGTTTCGAAATTCATGGATGAACATATCACACTTCCGCCGGGATTCCGATTCCACCCGACCGACGAAGAACTGATAACTCATTATTTATTGAAGAAGGTTCTTGATTGTAATTTCTCTTCTGCACCCATTGGAGATGTTGACATGAACAAAGTTGAGCCATGGGAATTGCCTTGTAAGTAATTTGCTCAAATATTTAATTTCTTCACTTTCAAGATCCAATTTTTTCATTATCTTTTTTTTTTTTTTTTTTTTTTTTTTTTTTTTGTGTTTAATGATGAAGGGAAAGCAAAACAAGGGGAAAAAGAGTGGTACTTTTTCTGCGTTAGGGACAAGAAATACCCGAACGGGCTGCGAACAAACAGGGCGACGGCCGCAGGGTATTGGAAAGCAACCGGAAAAGACAGAGCGATTTTCCGGGGAAAAAACATCGTCGGGATGAAGAAAACCCTAGTTTTCTACAAAGGTAGAGCTCCAAAAGGTGAAAAATCCAATTGGGTCAACCATGAGTACAGATTGGAAGGCAAATTCTCTCTCCAAAAAGTCACAAATTCATCAAAGGTTAAAATAATCTATATGATTAATTAAATAATTTAGTCCAACGACTTTTCGGGCCGACCTGGAACTATGCGAAAAATGAGCACTTATTCTAATCTACTGGATCAATTTAATTTTATGATCTTGGAATTGAAACGAGGGCCTAATTAATTTTTCTCGTGCAGAATGACTGGGTGATAAGCAGGGTATTTCACAAGACTTGTGGGGGTAAAAAAGTACATATTTCGGGGCTAACAAGAATGGATACTTCGGGAAACGAAATGGTTACTTCAACAACTACACAATTTACGGATCGTTTTCCAGGCAACGTGCCCTGCTTCTCCAGTTCCATTGTCGATCCTGTAAAATTCCAGGGGAGTTTGAGTAGCAACCCTGTTTTTCCGTTCGCTTCGAATCCGGTAGACTATTTTCCAGGCGACGCATTTTCCAGGGGACAGTTTCCAGGAATGGATTTCAGGTTCCAGGATCCCTCGATTTTCCGGGCTTTGATGACGAGTTATGGGGAGAAGATGAATCAAGAGAGAGAAATGGTGAGTGTGTGTTCCCATCAAAGTGAAAGTTCTTCTGCTCTTTCAAATCTTGAAATAGAAAAGAAACCATTTCAAGAATATTACTACACTTGGAGTTGATTATAATTCTTGATAGGAAGTAATAGTTGAAAGTTGTGAAGGAAAACAAAATTTGTAGAAAATCTAGACATTTTATTATTGGGAAACTTCCAGTTTGCATCCCTTAAGTTTGCACAAATTTCACATTTGGCCCCATGTTCATAAAAAAATACATTTGGTCTTTTATGTTTCAACAATTTAATACTTTTGGTCATTTTCGTCGATTTATCGCTAGTTCGTCAGGTGAGATAGTGATGAATACATGCTTAATTCAGTTAGGTACTAACGGAAAATTGGCTGAAACTTGAAAGGACCAAAAGTGTTGATTTTTTTAAATATAAAGGGCTAAATATTTTTTTGTGAACATATGGGACCAAATGTGAAATCAGTGCAAATTTAAGGGATTGTAATTTTCCCCATTTTTATTATTGTCTTTTATTATGTAAATATATGATTGAAACTTGTGTAAAGTTAACAGTAATTATTAGTTCTTTGCGTATGTATGTATATATGTATTTCAGTATTTGTGATTTTTGTGGCAGCATTTGGAATTCACCATAATTAGTTAGTTGCTACTAACTGATATTATGGGCGGAAAATTACATATTTCACCCCTCAAGTTTGCACCGATTTCACATTTGGTTCCCTATGTTAACAATAAACACATATGCTCCCTCATGTTTTAATAATTCAACACTTTTGGTCATTTCCGTCGATTCACCGTTAGTTCGATGTTCGTCTATTAAGGAAGTCACTTGCACACGCTTGATTCTATCAGTGCTAACGAAAAATTGACGGAAATGACTAAAAGTGTTGAACTTTTTAAACTTGAGGGACTACATGTGTTTTCTTGAACATGATGAACCAAATGTGAAATTGGTGCCAACTTGAGGGATGAATTCTGTATTTTTTCCTCTTACGGGCGAAATCAAATGAATGGGGTAGATGAGAAAAAAAGATTTTGTATGGAAGTATGAGGATTTAAGGAGGGGAATTAAGGGCGCGCATTTGAGAATTTATTTCTGAAGTCAAAAACTAATTACAATTCCGTTCGAACAAATCCGAAATTGGAAATTGAAATGAAAAACTTGTTCCATAATTGGAAACTTTCCAAATTGAAATCGGCCGAATTCGAAAATTTTCAAATTTTTAGGCACCTAAAATGTAAACACATAATAATATTTATATCAAAATGTCACTTTTGGAAAAGAAAAAAAATCGGATCTTTGGGAATTATTTTTGCATATTTAAATTAAAATCTCATATAAATTCCAACTTCGAGCAAAAAAAAAATCGAAAATAAAAAATTTTAGAATTTGGAAAGAAAATAATGCTCCAATCAGTTGTAGTAATAAGGACAAAATGCACTTCGTCCTCTAGAAATTTTCAAACTTTGCACTTTTCCACTTACAAATTGAAAAAAATAGATTATTCCCTTTTAAAATTTTATTGCAGTTGCACTTTGCCCTAAAATTACAATTGTCGACGTATTTTTTCATCGGAATTGACATGAATTTGTCCAATTGAAGGGCATTTGTGTCATTTGAGGGACGAATCACCGTAACAGCTGCTAACTGAGGAAGAAATTGAGAATTCTCACAATTTTGAGACCTCAGAAGGAACAATTCATTTTGGGATACAAAACAACCCTGATTTGTTTTTTTTGAAATTAGTGAAATGAGTTGTAAATAAGGATATTAAGATTTGGATGGGATAATAAAATGACTCAAATGACCTTGACATAGACGGATAAATGGAATCCCGATGAAAAATATGCCGGAAATTGTGATTTAGGGCAAAGTACAACTACAACAAAATTTTGAAGGGGGAGAGTCTATTTTATTAATTTATAGGGAGTACAGTGCAAAAATTAAAATTTTCTAGGGGGCGAAATGCATTTTGTCCTAGTAATATTAACTCTTATCCCCTGACTCACACTCAGTCTTCTACTCCATCTTTTAGTGGGAGTACCAAAATTAAGTAATGGTAGCTTATGCAGCTGCACTCTCTCTCACAACTATCATCGAACAGATCCAAAATCATCCTCTCTTTTCGATTTCTTTCCACAATAACCAGATCGAATCTGTCAGCCACAAGATTGGATTCTTCCTACATTTCATGCAGACCGATTACTCTCATGGAGTTATAAGCAAAGAAGCAGAACTTTTGGAGATCCAAACTGCGTCTGCATTTCATGACGCTGAAGACGTAATCGAATCTCATGTAGTCGACCAAATCCACTCCGCTTCGATTTCATTGCTCGATCTCCAAATGGTATTCGAAGAAATTGATTCGATCAAGGATTGAAAGACGATCATTATACGCAGCCCACGTGTTCGGCGGTGACTACTACATCGACACCGGAGAAGAATACTATGGTCGGATTTGACGAGCAGTTGCTTCGACTTTTGGACAAGCTCACCGGTCAACGATGTGACCGGCAAGTCATTCCAATTGTAGGCATGGGCGGCATTGGTAAGACTACTCTCGCCAAAAATGCTTACGAGCATTCACTTATTGTCCACCGTTTCGATATTCGTACTTGGGTTACTATATCTCAAGAATACAATGTGAGAGAACTTTTTGTTCAACTTCTTTCAAGGCTAATAAGTAGTGAAATCAATGGTGAAATTGATGAGCAATTATTAGGACAAAAGTTACACAAAATACTATGGGGTCGGAGATATTTGATTGTAATTGATGATATTTGGAGTGTCGAAGCTTGGGAGGAAGTAAGTCGTTTCTTTCCAGACAACAACAATGGAAGTCGAATTGTTGTGACTACAAGGATATCAAACGTGGCTATTTACTTCGACTCTCCATGCTTTGAGTTGAGTTTTCTAGATGAGGATAAAAGTTGGAAACTATTTTGTGAAAAGGCATTTGGTCGAGAAGTTTGCCCTCTTGAACTAGAGGATATCGGAAAGGAGATTGTTAGAAAATGCAAAGGACTTCCCCTTTCGATTGTTATGATCGGTGGACTTCTCGGAAGATCCAACAGAACGCGAGAATATTGGGAAAGTGTTGGAAAAAAAATAATCTCAATGTTGAATTCGGGAAAGGACGAAGATTGCTTGAATATACTATCTTTGAGTTACACCCATTTGCCCGCCCATCTAAAACCATGTTTTCTTTATATGGTAATTTTTCCAGAAGACCACGAGATTCGTGTCTCACGACTAATCAAACTTTGGGTAGTAGAAGGATTTATAAAACCAAATAAATTCCAAGACTTGGAAGAAGTGGCACGAGGTTACTTGAACGATCTCATTGACATGAATCTCGTTTCGGAATATAAATTGGGATCTAACGTGAGAATTAGACTTTGTAAGATCCACGATCTTTTGCGAGACTTGTGTCTAAAGGTAACTCAGAAAGACAAGTTTATCCGTGTGATGAAAGACACTACTCCGCGAGACATAGAAAGGGAGCGTCACATTGTATTTAATGAAAGAATTATGGAAGAGGAGTATCACTCTCGAAGCTTATCTGGTTTGCAATCGGCCGTACGTTGGTAATACGAAAAGATATGGGTCCATTGCCGTCTAACAATAAATTGTTAAGGGTGCTTAATGTCTACGACAACTCCTTATCCAAGAAAATATATTTGTCGAAATGTATTTTCGATCAAGTTAACCTGCGGTATCTCGGCTACAATACACAATTAAATATTTACGGTGAACTTCCTTCATCGATTTCTCTACTTTGGAATATGCAAACACTAATTATCGAAGGGAATATTTTCGCACCATCTGAAATTTGGGAGATGCGACAACTTAGGCACATGGATATCTATCGGCTATACCTTCCCGATCCTCCGTCAAGTGGGCCCATTTTGCGAAATCTACAGACGCTCAAGACTGTAATGAACTTCACCTGGAGCGAGGAGGTTTGTAAGAGAATCCCGAATGTCAAGAAATTGAACATAATGTTCCATATCGAGGGACCCACAATTCACTACTGTCTCCACAATCTTTCTCTGTTGTGTAAACTCGAATCACTTACGTGCTCGTATTCGATATCGAATAATTTGTTGCAGAAACTGACATTTCCGAGTTCGATCAAGAAGTTGTCTTTAATATTTTGCAGAGTTAATTGGGAAGATTTAACATTGATTGGTTCGTTACAGAATCTTGAAGTTTTGAAACTGAAATATGATTCGGTTAGAGGAGCCGTGTGGAATCCTATTGAGGGGGAATTTCTTCGCCTGAAATTCCTCTTAATACACTATAGTGATCTGGTTTATTGAAATGCGGACAGCTCAAATTTTCCGGTTTTGGAGAAACTTGTTCTTAAAGGAATGGAGAAACTGGAGGAGATCCCTTTAGATATCGGAGAAATACCAACGCTTGGATTTGTTCATGTGAATTGCTGCAGCGAATCTTTAGCTGTTTCGGCTTTCAAAATCGCGGAGGAACAAGAGAATGTTGGGAATGAGGGACTTCGAGTTCGAGTTGACTTCGAGAGAAAGGAACAAGTAGATAGCTTCTGGGAAGAGGTGGCACAATCAGGTGGAGAAAGGTCCACAGTAAACAATTTTCAAGTCAATGCAATGTTTTCCTAGTTTCCAGGCCAAGTCTTTGGAGCAACAATGAATTAGTACTCTAATTTTCTTGGGATTATGTTGATTCGATAAT
Organism: Erythranthe guttata; assembly: GCF_056151865.1. NCBI lineage: Eukaryota > Viridiplantae > Streptophyta > Magnoliopsida > Lamiales > Phrymaceae > Erythranthe > Erythranthe guttata. The sequence continues at coordinate 15,142,056 of NC_142536.1, read as the reverse complement.
TGATTGCATGATTCGATCATCAATTCAAATTAATCCCATTTTTCGATTATTTTACAGGCAACTTCCATGAATCTCAACGGGATCCCTCAATTTTCAGGGCTTCGAAAATGGAAGTTCTTCTGCTTTGTTAAATCTTGAAATTGAAAAGAAACCAACCATTTCAAGAACATTTTTTACATTTGGAGTTACTGAAACTTCTTGACAAGAATTTAAGGCATATTTTTTATTTTTCTTATGTATAGATGTGTGTGTTTGTTATTTTGCTGGCACGTTCAATTGTAAAATTACATGTTCTTTTATTACAAGTCCAACTATACAATCAACGAAAGATCAATTATTGCAGACAAAATATACATGATCTCCTGACTATCCAACTGAATAAAAAAACAAACACAAAAGATCCAGTACATGCAAAAAATTCAAAAAATATAATAAGGGTAAATAGCACTTAAACCCCTGTTGTTACAAGTTTTTGCTGATAAACCCCTCGTATCAACACATAACCCTCTTGTGGTTGATAGGAACATCGTCCGTTAGTTTTTCCGTGAAAATTAACGGCGCGTGCATACGAGTACAAGATGGTCATCTGCAAAAGTTCGTAACGACAGGGGGTTTAAGTGCTATTTAGCCAAATAATGATAATAAATTAAAAAAAAATTACCTCATGAAAGTACAAAATAGGCCCATATTCATCAACCACGTTACACGAAAATAGTGATTCATTGTTGGTTCGTACTTCTCCTGGAAAACTTCATCTTGACTTGAATATTGTTGCCTGTGAATCCCTCTAATTGTTCCAAATTTTCCCGGAAGCTCTCTACTTGTGACTTATTCTTGAACTCGAATCGAATTTGAAGTCCCTCGTTATCATTACACTCTTGCTCCTCTGCTATTTTCATTGCAGAAAGGGTTGCGGACTCACTGCAGCCGTACAAACTAATGACTCCAAGCGTTGTTATTTCTCCAATATCTGAAGGGATCTCATCCAAATCGACCAATCCTACAAGAACAAGGCTCTCCAAGACCGGAAAATGGGAGCTATCCGCATTCCAATAAACGATACCACATTTGTATATCAACAAGAATTTCAAACGTAGGAATTCCCCCTCGACTGGATTCCACTCGCGTCCTTTAACCGAACCCCGTTTCAACTTCAAAACTTCAAGATAGGGCAACGAACCAATCATTGTCAAATCATCCCAATGGAGCCCACAATTTTCCAAAGACAACTTCTTGAGCGAATTCGGGAATATGATGTTGTGCAACAAATTATCAAGATAACGCGTTGAGCAGGTAAACGATTCAAGTTTAAGTAAATAGCAAAGATTGTAGAGACAATAGTCATTTGAGCTTTTCTCACGATCAAAAAACCACATGCTCAGTTTCCTGATGTTGGGGATTCTCTTACATACCTCATCGGTGAGTGCGAAGTCTACTACAGTCCCAAGTGTCTGTAGATTTCGCAAAACAAAGTCGTCTTGTTGGCCACCCGGAGAAGGATCCGAAAGGTCTAGAGAAACAATATTCAAATGCCTAAGTTGTCGCAACTTCCAAATTTGAGACGGAGCAAAGAGTCCCCCCTGAATACTTAGTGTTTGCAAACTCCAAAGTAAAGATATTGACGAAGGAAGATCATCATTCACCATTGATCCTGGGTACCCGCCATAAGAAAGAAACCGCAAGTTAACTTGATCAAAAATATCTTTGGGTAAGTCGATTTCCTTTTCCATAGATTGGTCAAGCACATTAAGTACTCTCAACAATCTGTGTTTAAACATCAATGGACCAACTGCGATTATGAACAAAGTACGAGCAAGTGATGCTGATTGCAAAGTAGGAAGGACTCGAGAGTAATACCCCTCTTCCAAGTTTTCTTCAGTAAATATAATGCGACGCGCCCTATCTATGTCTCGTGGAACGTCTTTCAACATATAGACAAACTTCTCTTTTTGAGCTAACTTCAGACATAAGTCTCTCATAAGATCGTGGATCTTAAAACTTCTGATTTTTCCATTCGATCCCAACCTAAGTCTTAAAATGAGATTCCTGTCAACGAGATCATTTAAGTAACCTCGTGCGGTCTCTTCCAAACTTTGGATTGCATTCAGTTTTATAAATCCCTCAGCAACCCAAAGTTTGATCACTTCGTTGACATGAGTCTCCGTGTCTTCTACAAAAAATCCCATGTAAAGAAGACATGGTTTAAGATGGACAGGCAAATGAGTATAACTCAAAGATAATATATTCAAGCAATCATCGTCCTCTCCTGAATTTAGAATCGAGATTAAATCTTTAGCAATACCTTTCCAATATTCTCGTGTTCTATTGGATCTTCGAAGGAGTCCACCAATCACAACAATCGAAAGGGGGAGCCCTTTGCATTTTTTAGCAATCTCCTTTCCGATATCCTCTAGTTCAGGAACGTTACCTTCTTGACCAAATGCCGCTTCACAAAAAAGTTTCCAACTCTGATCTTCATCCAAAAATGTCAACTCAAGATGGGGAGAGTCAAAGTGAACACACAAATTTGATATCCTTGTAGTTATAATAATTCGACTTCCATTGTTGTTATCTGGCAAGAAACGTTGTATATTATCCCAAGCTTCGATGCTCCATATGTCATCAACTACAATCAAATATCTCCGACCCCATAATTGCTGGTATAACCCTCTTCCTATTTCATCCTCCGTTTCTCTATCAATTTCATTATTATCAGATTTACTTTGCCAAGAAAGAAGTTGCGTAAGAATCTTTTTGGCATTGTATGTTTGAGATATTGTAGCCCAAGCACAAACGTCGAAATGTTGTGTAATAAGCGAACGTTCATAAGTATGTTTTGCGAGCGTAGTCTTACCAATACCGCCCATGCCAACTACTGGAATGATTCGCCGATTAGATGGCTGTCCCGTGAGCCAGTCCAATAGTTGAATCAACTGTTTATCAAATCCAACCATAGTATTCTTGGCGGTGGTAATAGGTCTTGATGTAGAAGTAGGCATCGAGTATGTGGGCTTTAGATCTTTGGATCGACTCTCCTCTTTAAACTCCATAACCTTTTTCTTGATGGAATCCATGTCTTCTATTACGGTCACGAGATCGAGAAAGAAAGTCAAATGAGCGTGAATTTGGTCAACTACGTGAGATTCGATTATATTTTCAGCTACATATGCTGCAGATGCAATTTGTGTCTCCAAAACTTCTACTCGTTTGCTTATACCTCCCTCGGTATCATTGTCTGAATCATCTATCATCAAATTGATCTTTTCAATGATAGATTCGGCCTGTTTCTTGTCAAGGGACAACAAAAAACGAGGATACTCATAAATTTGATCCATTTCCATGAGACTCTTAAGATAACGTGGAGCATCTTTAAACTCCGTAATCTTTTTATTGATGGAATCCATGTCTTCTCTAACCTTCCCGAGGTCGAGCAAGAACATCGAACGAGCTCGAATTTGGTAGGCTATATGAGATTCAATTACATCTTCAGCCGCATAGGCTACAGATGCAATTTGTCTCTCCAAAACTTGTGCTTCTTCGGTTATAACTCCATGCGAATCGGTTTCAATGAAATCTAGCAAGAAACCGACTTTTTCGAGAAGAGATTCGGACTGGATACGGTCAAGAGAAATTGGAAGACGAGGATGATCATGAATCTGATCCATGATATTCGTAAGAGAAACTAGAGCTGCATAAGCTGCCATTTCTAGTATTTGCTTCAAGTATGGAAAATGTATGAGGAATATTATGAGATGTGTAGACTATTTGTTTTGACAAAATCTCAATTAGAAGACTTTCGTTAACTACTATGAAATATAATGGGAAAAATACAATTTTCGGGCCCTCACGTTTTCACCAATTTTACATTTGGTCCCTCGTGTTTCAAAAATTCAACACTTCCGTTACAACTAACGGAATCAAGCGTGTGTCCATCAATGTCTTAACTAACAGACTAACGGTAAATTGACAGAAATGACCAAAAACATTAAATTATTGAAACATGAGGGATCAAATGTGAAATCGTGCAGAGTTGAGGGATGAATATTGTAAATTTCCGGAAATATAATACATTCAGCTTCGACAAATTGTCTGCATTTTTAGAATTTAATATTTGTATTTAGAACAACTTTCCTTCAACTTGACAGCTAATTTGTTTTGTTAATTCATGGGTTAGGTTTTAAACTACGACAGCTCCTTTGACTTAATTTTTTTGATGAATAGTACATTCTCGTTTTGTTCTTTATTAAATATTTGATGCTATTCGGGCAGACGCAACAAAACCAAAAAAAAAATAAACAAAAAAAGGACAAAAATACTCTGTTTTGGAGTCGTATGGTGATCGGAGGACCGGCGAGGCGGCGCCACCGGAAGAGGGGGCAGCAGGCTTGCACTGAGTTTGAGCCCTCGAGACGCGAGATTTGAAAGCCCTAGCCCACAAAATATTTTTCAGGAAATGTATTAATGCATCAAGTGTTTTTGGATTTCGTAAAACAGAGTCTTCGAGGAAGCTCTACGAAAAACAGAGTTTTGAAAAAGGCCTTAATCGCACTTTGCGCCATGGAAATATAGCGTTTTAGCACATTGCACCCTCGAAAAAAATAAATAGCACTTTGCATCATCGAAATACAATGAATCATGCATAATGCACTCAAATGAATTCTTAAAGCAAATGAAAATAATTTCATATTTTTAGTGGTATTTTTTAGGATGCCAAATGTGAAATCAATTTTTTTTATTCATCAATCCTTTCGAAACTACGAAGTGCAGAAATAAAAATACATCTCGTCAACATATTAAAAAAAAAAAAATTCACAAAAAAATATTGTACATAAAATATCCTTCAGTTATTTAGGTATCAAGTATTTGAAAACTAAACTTTGTTTCAAAGATTTTATCAAATATTTTCACTACTTACAAAAAATAATTCGTTATGCTTTTTTTTTTTTTTTTTCTCTTCTCATTTTGTATGATTCAAATTATGTTGGGTTGGAATAAATAATAATTTAATTTGTTATTTTGCATTTCGAAAATAAAAAATCAATAAAAATGAAATTTTCCTCGTTAAGTCTAAATATTCAATTTAGGCTGCATTATAAATGATTTCTTGTGTTTCGAAAATGCAAAATGCTATTAATTTTTTAAAGGGTGCAATGTGCCAAAATGCCACATTTCAGGGGTGCAAAGTGCGATTAAGCCGTTTGAAAAGAGTGGTGTTATTTCCACTTCCAAATTATCTCAAATAACTATCGAATTTATATAAAATATCATAAATACCCTTCAAATTTATAATCCACCATCATTTCCTTGTATTCGTTTAATCCTCGTTTGTTCTAAGTCTTTTTTTTCAATTACAAGATATTTAAACTTTCATATTAGATAACCTACATATTATCGAACTTGTGTTAATGCAACAGAGCACTTCATCTAATTTTACACAATAAAATTGTGAAATTTAAATTTTATATAGTTAGCCGATGGTTTATTCTTATCAAAATTAAACCTAAAAGGGTAAAATAAGATTCCAAATATACGAACACAATAAAATAATAAGATAAATAGTTCTAGATATCTAAATCATACGAAATTACCACCAAAAGATAGAACTCGACAAGAGTATTCCACCAGTGGCTACGCTTTATTCCGACAACCACTAGTAGAAAACTTACTTATTACTACAAAAGTACAAATTTGTTTGCTACGGTGAAAAACCGTAATAAAATATATTTTTTACTACGGAACAATTTTAAAGTTGTAGTAAATACTAGAATTTACCGTAGCAAAAAAATATTTGGTACGGCCATTTACCGTAGCAAAACTTTTGTCACGCCCGTATATGCTACGGGGTAAATTCGTAGCAAATGCATAGGCTACGGTTAATGATCGTAGTAAAAAAACCATTTTTCTAATACGGTAAAGAAAATTATAACTACGAGAAAAGATAATTTGTTTTGATAATTCATGATGGGTTAGGTTAGACAGCTCATCTGCCACTTGCAGGATGGTTTCGCTGAACATGCCGATAAGACTTTGACTGAATAGTCCATTTCTCTTGTTTTGTTTTTTTTCTTTTTTTTTTAAATTTTAATTTTGCTATTCTTAATTGATGAATAGTTCTCCTACCCAGATCCATCCATACAAAGTAGAGATTTTGGCTGCCGCCGGAGTTCACTTTGTATATATTCATTAAATTACATTTTGTATATCGGAGCTCACTTCGACTTCTTGTTGTTTGAGTTGAGTTTTCTAGATGAAGATAAAAGTTGGGACCTATTTTGCAAAAAAACATTTGGTGAGGCCGGTTGCCCTCTTGAACTAGAGGACGTTGGAAAGGAGATTGTTCAAAAATGCAAAGGACTTCCTCTTTCGATTAGTGTGATTGGTGGACTTCTTGGAACGTCTCATATGACGCAAAAATACTGGAAAAATATTGCAAAAGATTTAAACTTGTTGAATTTTGAATGCCTATCAAAGTCCACTCATCTGTTGAGACAGACTACATGTTACGACATTAGGTGACGTAACAGAATTGTTGTGTTGTCACAGTAATAAATCTACGAAAAACAGAATAAAGAACACAACAATTTAATGTGGTTCGGATACAAATGTACCCTACATCCACGAGGACTTGCAAAACTAGTTCAGATTTAAGTGTACATTAATAGGACTTAATAAAACACTAAAGACTCCCTCTTTATGTGATACGCCGTTCTTGCACACGACTCGAACTTGTTGATAATCAAAGTAATTCCTCCTCCGCACTCTTGGACTTCCTCCAATGTTGAACTTCCTTCAAACGGCGGATCGACCTCTCCCGAGATCTTTTAAGCACTTCTCCCGAAACGCCGATCTTCTTTATGGCCTGGTAGAAGAAACCTGTTCTGTTGCCACACCTGCCGTGCAGACAGGGCTGCAGCACGGGCTGCACCCTTCAAAGCCTTTATGCTGAGATTTTTCTTATTAAAGCTCCATGGGACTCATATGAGGTTGAGGGCCTTATATAGGCACGAAATCCACCACCCTAAACCTAACTTGAGCCCTAAGAAATCGATTAACTAGGTAATAGAATCCTAGTCGATTTCTACTTCTATTCTAGATAAATACAAAAGATACCTAACTAGAATACAATACATGGAAATAAATCTAAGTCCTAATAAAAATATTATAAGAATAGGACTCTAATTAATTCCAAAATAAACATGGAAAACAAATCTTTGCCAATCTTTAATTTCCACGTATGGCGGATTTCTTCAATCTTCACTAACGGAAATTTGGTGCCAACAATCTCCCCCTTTGGCATAGATTGGTTAGAATCCATGTTTAACAAGAACTCCCCCTGCATATGAGATTTACTCCCCCTACAACAAATATATCACTTTTCTTCACCCGTCTTGGTCTTCTATCAGAGTGTCCCATCACGGGGCACGTTACAACGCAGCGGAATTGGGTGAATGCCGTGACAGACTTCCGTCTCAACCTTCCTTGTGAACACACGTCATCCAATAAGCAAAGCAAACAAATCAAAACCCAAAATCAGACACTAAGTATATCTAGTGACCCGCTCTGATGCCAATTGTTGAATTTTGAATGCCTATCAAAGTCCACTCATATGTTGAGACAGACTACATGTTACGACATTAGGTGACGTAACAGAATTGTTGTGTTGTCACAGTAATAAATCTACGAAAAGCAGAATAAAGAACACAACAATTTAATGTGGTTCGGATACAAATGTACCCTACATCCACGAGGACTTGCAAAACTAGTTCAGATTTAAGTGTACATTAATAGGACTTAATAAAACACTAAAGACTCCCTCTTTATGTGATACGCCGTTCTTGCACACGACTCGAACTTGTTGATAATCAAAGCAATTCCTCCTCCGCACTCTTGGACTTCCTCCAATGTTGAACTTCCTTCAAACGGCGGATCGACCTCTCCCGAGATCTTTTAAGCACTTCTCCCGAAACGCCGATCTTCTTTATGGCCTGGTAGAAGAAACCTGTTCTGTTGCCACACCTGCCGTGCAGACAGGGCTGCAGCACGGGCTGCACCCTTCAAAGCCTTTATGCTGAGATTTTTCTTATTAAAGCTCCATGGGACTCATATGAGGTTGAGGGCCTTATATAGGCACGGAATCCACCACCCTAAACCTAACTTGAGCCCTAAGAAATCGATTAACTAGGTAATAGAATCCTAGTTGATTTCTACTTCTATTCTAGATAAATACAAAAGATACCTAACTAGAATACAATACATGGAAATAAATCTAAGTCCTAATAAAAATATTACAAGAATAGGACTCTAATTAATTCCAAAATAAACATGGAAAACAAATCTTTGACAATCTTTAATTTCCACGTATGGCGGATTTCTTCAATCTTCACTAACGGAAATTTGGTGCCAACAAAACTCATTTCTCAACTCTGGAGAGGACGAGAATTGCTCGAATATATTATCTTTGAGTTACACCTACTTGCCTGCTCATCTTAAACCATGTTTTCTCTACATGGCAATTTTTCCAGAAGTCCATAAGATTCTTGTCTCTCGAGTGACCAAACTTTGGGTGGCTGAAGGATTTATAAAATCAAATGAATCACAAAGCTTGGAAGAGATTGCACGAGGTTACGTAGATCTCATTGACATAAATCTCTTTTTAAAACATACAATGGGATCGAATGGAAATCTGAAAAATTGCATGATCCATGATCTTCTGAGAGACTTATGTGCAAAGGTAGCTCATAAAGAAGAGTTTATCTGTGTGGTCGAAGACATTCCACGAGGAACAGAAAGGGGACGTCGTATTGTATGTGATAAAAAACTTCAATCGAAGTATCCGTTTCCTGTCTTTTATACTTTGCGATTGGCACCACTTACCCGTACATGGGTAACAAGCATAGATGGTCGATTTTCCAAAAATAGATTGCTCAGAGTAATGTCCTTCAACAATGGGGCCAAGAAAAAATATTTACACCGACATATTGTTGATCAAGTGAACATGCGGTATCTTGCTACCAGTTTCAAGATACCCTCTCTTGGTGTCATGCTTCCTTCATCAATAGACATTGTATGGAATTTGCAAACACTAATTATCAGAGGGAGAGTTAAAGCACCATCTGAAATATGGGAGATGCGACAACTGAGGCATGTGGATATATGGGAGCTACATCTTCATGATCCTCCTCCTCAGAGTGGTGACCAACAACAGGATGATTTTGTTTTGCAAAATCTGCAGACACTAAAGAATGTAAAAAACTTCGTATGGAGCGAGGAGGCTTGTAAGAGAGTTGTCAACGTCAGGAAATTGAAACTAGAGTATGGCATTGACTTGAAAGTGTCAAATAATGACTACCAACTCTACAATGTTAGCCAATTGCACAAACTTGAATCACTTTCATGCGTATCATACTGTAAGGATGAGAGGTTGAGAAAGCTTACATTCCCAAGTTCGCTCAAGAAGTTGAGATTAGAAGGTTTCATGGTTCGTTATCAAGATTTAACGGTCATTGGTTCGTTACCTTGTCTTGAAGTTCTAAAATTATTAGATAGTTCGATCAAGGAACCCGAGTGGAATCCTGTCGAGGGGGAATTCCTTCGCCTGAAATTCCTCTTATTACTATGGAGTGGTCTGGTTTCATGGAATGTAGAGAGCTCCCATTTTCCAGTTTTGGAGAAACTTGTTCTTCTACATATGGAAGAATTGGACGGAATCCCTTTAGATATTGGAGAAATACCAACGCTTCGACTGCTTGAATTGAAATCATGCAACGAGTCTATGATTATGTCGGCTATCAAAATAGCGGAGGAACAAGAAGATGCTGGCAATGAGACACTTCAAGTTCGAGTTGAGTTCTTTTCGGAGTACCTATTAGAGCGGTTTAAAAAGAAGATGAAACAATCAGGAGATCACAACTTGACAAGAAATAATTTACAAGTCGTTACAAAAAAATATGGTCCCATTGGCTCATAATATGTAATATAGTTGAAGAGTATAAGAAATATCAAAGCCATCTATATCTATATATATCTATTCTGTACCTCTCTCTCTCTCTCTCCCCCCTTTTGGACCACCTCAAGTATTTTTTATATATTTGTATATGTTTGTGTGTATTTCTTCTAATGTGTGTTTGTGTCTGTTTTTTTCTTCTTCTCCTTTTCTTTGTGGCTGATCTGTCTCCCCTTCCGAAAGGGGGCTGGTTTGTGGTTTTGTGATTCCCGAGAGAGAGGTTGACTAAGGTGGGCTGGGGTTAGTGGGTGGGCTTGGGCCCATTTAAGAGAGAAAAAGGCTGGTTGATGGGTTCTTATATTTGGGCCTGGTCAAATTAGCCCAAATCAAGTAGAAAAGAAAGGGAAAAATTCGTGAAAATTATATTTTATGTGCCTAAACTTTACCACTAAAACACTTTATGTCCTTAAATAAATCAATTCACAAAATATGTCATCGAACTTGCCACTTTTGATCAATTTATGTTCTGCCATTAACATCGTCAGCCAACTTCGACGGAAATAGCACGTGTGGCTCACGTGACGTCTATCTGGCTGTTACATGTGACGTGGAATAACTACCTACGTTGATCTGGCGAAATAATAAGACATGGAGTGACACGTAACTCTCTTCCTCTATTTCAATCTCACCAACACTCACATTTATTGAACCAAAACGCAAAAACCCTACCCCCAAATTACATATACGAAGCTTAAAATTAAGGTGAAATTCCGCAACAACAAGATTACCCAACCCTAATTTCGCAGGGTTTCGAACATTGGTGGACTTGTGACATCACAATCAAGCAACAATTCCTGATTTTGGATAAGTTTTTTCAAAGTTAATATCTTTCAACTTCGAATTTGGGATTTTGGGAGGTTTGTGGTAGTTTTGATTTCACACACAGCAACGCGGCGTCTCATAAGGGAAGAACTCTTGCAATGTGAGAATGTCTGGATTTTTTTTAATGGGTTAAAGACTTCGAGTTTGACATGGATTCGACCAAGAATGCAGATTAAATTGAAAATTTGGGAGTGGGTTGAGGAGATTGAAAGATATTTTGGAATTGGATGGCTAGGATTTATGGGATAAAGCATGAAGTGTGATTTGGGAAGAGTGAGGTAGAAATGCGAGGGGAAATTAGTAATTCGTTTGCCATGTCAATATTTCAAGGCCATATGTTATTCCACACCACGTTTAACGGCCATATAGATGTCTCGTGAGCTACATGTGCAGTTTCAGTCGAAGTTGGTCGTCATAAATTGATCAAATGTGGCAAGTTCGAGGACATATTTCGTGGATTGAAATATTTAAGGACATAAATCGTTTTAGTGGTAAAATTTAGGGATATAAAATGTAATTTTTCCGAAAAATTCAAAGCCAACTTGGAGGGTTTAGGGCTCAAAAATCTAAAACTATTGTCTTGTCTTTCTTTTGGTTTATATGTAATTCAGTAGTTGAATTTGGTGAATTGAGTATTGGAACTTGTATTTTGCTAGTTTTGGTGAATTTGGTTGATGGGGTACTGGAATTTATCTTTTGCTAGTTTTGGTGAATTTGGTTAATGATGTACTGGATAAGAATTCGAAAAATATAAGTAAAATCCGAACTTGGTCTTCCTTGTAGTCGGCTTGGTCACCTTGCACGGAATTTGTCATAATTTCTTCTACAAAACTGTAAATGATGCGTCATTTGAAGGCTTGGAAACTAGACATGCAGGGCTTTTTAACTGTATAATATTTGTTTCCTAATTCCGTTGGAGTCGATACAAAATTAAAATATAAAGTTGACTGAGAAAACGGGTTCAACAAGCTCTTCATCTTCTGCAACTTCATTAATTGTGTCACTAACCTTGAGGTGCATTGGATGTGTGGGTACATGGCTGTTCATGGGAAATTGAGGGCCCTAGGCGAGTTTTAAAAATTTGTAAAAATAGACCCCTGTTTTGTATTGTATAATGTATATCTTAATTTATTAAGGAGCACGGCTGGACAAGAAAATTTTGATTAACAGTTAAGATTTTTAGGGAAAATATGACTAAAATATTGATGAAGTTAAGGTAAAGTGAAATTCCGCGGTTCAGGGCAGAGCCCTGAAGTTTTTTTGAAAAAAATCATAGAAATATCATTGAATAAGTAAATATATGTAATTTTTTTTTTCTTTAAATATGGTATATTTCAGTTTGTCGAAACTCTTTGAAATTAGAGTTAGACAACGTAGAATATTAAAAAAATGCAAAGATTGCAGAAAAACAAAGTTTAAAATCTTGAAATAGATAAAAATTTGATAGAACTCAATATCTAATTAATTATAATTGATCTAAGACGTTCATTCACATCAAATGTAATAATAAGTGAAAATTTTCAACAAATACTTAAACTATGTGAAATATAGTTATGGTTATTCAAATTGTTGAACTATTTATGTATTTTAAATACTTCATCCGTTCCTAAATAAGTGTCTCTTTTCACTTTTCACAAAGATTAAGAAATTCAATAAATATAGCTTGATTTTAGGAAAATCATATAAAAATGAAGCTAATTGCACATAACTCCCTGTGTAATCTCGAATGGTTAAAAAGACCCCTATGTTAAAAATATTAGCAAGAAACCACCTTTATGTTATTTTTTACAAAGCACATTGCCCCTTATTTTAAAATTAGTTGTTGACTCATGTGAAATCACTAAACTACCCCTAATTAGAAACAAATTAAAATAAAATATCCAAACCCCAAAACCGCCGTCGTTTCATTTTCCGGGTTGGATTCTTGTCTCCGGTCATCTTTTCCGGCAGGAAATTTTTTTTGTTTTGTTTTTTTTCTCCATATCCTTCTTTTTGTCATGTACCCCCCTCCCCCTCCACTAACATCCTCTTTTTTTCGATGAAATTCTGGAGCACCGGTAGTCGTTGATGTGGCGGCGGCATCAAATGAGGTGGTGCGGAGAATGGGTGGCAGTATTGGAAGGATGGTTTGATGGTGACGATCAAGTGGTGCTAGGAAGCTATGTAAAGAAATTTTTAAAATTGCAATTTCATCCAAAAAGTTGGATTATTTATTTTTAAATCCAAATGAATTTATGTTTAGTTATAACATAATTTTAGAGTGCATTTGGGATTTTTCATGTCAAAAATATAACTAAGAGTCGCACAATCCGCGCGTGTAACACACAATCAGCCCGCAGGGGCCTTTCTGGCTTTGGCTTATTTTCATAAGGGGGTTCTTGCTAATATTTTTAATATGAGAAATTTTTTAGCCATTTGAGATTTCACAAGGGTGGTTTTTGCAAAAAAAAAAACAATATAAAAATGACTAAAACAACTTTTATCATTTAATGATTTATGAGAGAAAATTAATGATTAGAGTTTCATTAATAAGATTAAAACATGAAAAATGTATTTAATTTAGTATTGAAAATCTAAAGTGACAGATAATATGGAACAAAAATATTTAAAAAAAGGAGGCAGTTGTTATGGAACAGAGAGAATATCATTTAATACTATGACTAGTATATATATAAATAGTATTAAAACATTATTTGAGGGCCCCTAATTTTTTCTAAAAATCGGGGCCCCAAAGTGACCACCTCTTTCGCCTATAGTTAGAACTGGCCCTGTGTAGATAGATACTCATATATCAATACCCCTAGAAGCAAATTATGTCTCTCACGTGCAGCTGGTGCGAATTTTTCTTTATTTTTGCTAATGAAGTTTCAGAAATGTCCTCCTATAAATAAACATAAACTCAATTATTTTTTGATTTAGTTATAAATAATCTTAGTTCTAAGGACCAAAATTTAATTTCAGAAATTTCTTAAACCCCTAATCTTCCTCCTCCTTCCACCAACGCCTCCTCCTCTACCATCGCTCTTCATCATCATCGTCATCAAATAATCATCTCCAGGGCATATTCATAGTGTAATGACCAATTTTGAGTGTTCCAACAGTCACATTTTATAGTGCAACCACTGTTTTATTTTAAAAAAAATAGATATTATTTCAAGCATCACAATATCACAAATTATAAAATTGACACCCCTTATATATTTATTTTAGAGCTTTTAACACTGACCACCCCTGTGATATCTTTAATCTATACCAACTATAAAAGTGTGAATAATTAGTGATGGTTTCTTCCTTTTTTGTGTGTACAAAATTACCCTTTGGCCAATAGCTTATTTGAAGGATGATATGGTAAATGATCAACTATTTTTTAAACAAATAATTCATCATTCTTTTGAACGTGTAGGATGTTTTGTAACCGAAATTTCCATCAATTAATCCTTTGCATTAATATCAATAAACTAGCAATTTTAGAGGAAAAAAAACCTCGCATGCACATAATAATAATAATAATAATAATAATAATAATAATAATAATAATAATAATAATAATAATAATAATAATAATAATAATAATAATAATAATAATAATAATATTATTATTATTATTATTATTATTATTATTATTATTATTATTATTATTATTATTATTATTATTATTATTATTATTATTATTATTATTATTATTATTATTATTATTATTATTATTATTATTATTATTATTATTATTATTATTATTATTATTATTATTATTATTATTATTATTATTATTATTATTATTTAAATAATTTAAGCAGACATTTCATCATTATTTTGTTCGTTTTGTAACATACATTTTCATCCATCCTTTGCATTAATATAATTAATCTAGCAATTGAACTAAAAAAATCGCAAAAAAAAAAAAAAAAGAAAGAAAAAGAACAAAAAGAAAACCTCACATACCAAATGGTCCCAAACTAGTCAACTATTAATAAGAAAAGGGTTAAATACACTTTGCACCCCTGAAGTATAAACTATGTAACACTTACCCCTTAAAATGTCATTTGTATTACTTACCCACCTCAACATTAATTATTTTATATTTTAAAAATTAAAACATAATAAACATAACAACTAATATTTAGTGGATCATATAAAATTGAAAAACAACTAAAATTAAATTATTGGAGAGAAATTAAAAAGTAACATATATTGTATAATAATGAACGAAAATATATATTTAAGAAATTAATGAACTAAAATAAATTTAAATACTTCAGATTAATATTGGCTAAGTATTGATTTCTTAAAATTTATCGATAAGAATATATTCGATTAATTGGTCCAACAACAATCAGATGTTATTTATTAAATATGTACCCAATGCAAGATAATATTTTAAAATTTTGAGATACTGCATTTTTCCATATATATTTTTTAGTTGTATAATTTAATTATTCTTTGAATTATTTGTTTCAATAATAGAGATTTTTTAAGGTATTAGAATTTAAAATACAAATTAAATTGTGATTGAGGGGGTAAGTGTTACATAAGGTGTATACTTTAGGGGTGTAAAATGTATTTAACCCATAAGAAAATAAATACCTTGATTGTGCGTTTTGTAACAGACTTGATAATAATAACTGATGCAAAGCTTTTAATGCACATTCAATCACATTATTTTGCATGTGGAAAAAAACGGTCGAAACGAAAATGCATCTCCCTAAAAGGTGTGAATGTTGGAGAAGATGGTGAGATTTAGCACCCAACAACAAAAGGTTCGGAGGTTACTTTTTTGTTTTCTTACAAAATAGGAGTTTTTGGAATTGTAAGCAGGTAAATCTAATTTTTTATTTGTCGGATTATCTGTTCTTGGTATGTTGTAATTAAGTTTTTGAGTTTTTTTTCTTTTCTCCATGGTATTGAGAATTGGGTTTTGGTGCACCGGAAAACTGTAGATTATTTCTTTTGTTGATCTATGTATTCGTTCAATTTGACTATCGATCTAATTTATTTATTTATTTTGCTTTGAATTTCAGTTGTGCAACATGAAATTAGAATATGCTATTGGTTGAGCAAGATGCATTATATAATTAATGGAAATGGCCTTTTTCTCTAAGAATGCATGATCGTTCAAGGTAATAACTAAATTTCCCTTTTTCATAAGCTATTAATATTCTTATTTTTTTTTCTTGCATTTTTAGATCTCCATCTTTCATCTTAAAAATCAATTGAATCGTATAAAATAAAACTAAATCGAAGAAATAGATAGAATTATATCAAATCACATTTATTTTAAGGTAGATACATTTTGAATCCTAGAAATCAATTGAATCGTAAAACTCCTGTAAAATCGTACTAAATACTAAAAAATCGTAGAGTTATATCAAGTCGAATTTCTTTTAAGATTCTAATCGAAAAGTTCAAAAATACAAACGAATCGTTTTATTATAAATAGTAAATAGTAAGAGTTTGTAATTTTCTTAGAAAGTTGTGTTGTAAACAATAGGGGTACTAGGTTATTAAAGAGGTATGTCATGGGAGAATGAATATCTTATCAAAGAAATTCATCAACAACTAAAGGATAATTGGAGGCTAATTCACATTTTCAGAAAGATGGTAGCAGATGGCTTAGCAAAGATATATCTCACAAAGATAAGAAGGACTATTGGCATAAGGAAGCTCTTCCTTGTAATATCAAAAATGTAATTTTTATGGATAAAATAGGTATTCATAAATTTTGTAGAAAATAAGGGGTACTCTTTCCTTGTAGCATAACATGGTTTAAGAGAGGCCCCTTTGTATAATCTCCCCTCTTATCAGTATTTTTTTTTTCGGCAATAAAAAAAGAAAGTGAACAATAGGGGCACTCTTTCCTTGTTAGGTGAAACTTTGATTTAAGAATGGCCTTTGATGCAATAAAACTTTTATGTTTGGCCAAAAAATAATCTAAGTAACACAACACGTGCAACGCACGTGCACCTGCCTAGTTGCCAAAAAAGTCCATGTGTTGAAACAATCACCAAGAACTCCCCTATTAAAGTTAGTCAAATGCAGTAAGGCCCTTCCAAGTTGATGGTGGCATACACTCGCGAAATATGCGACTGGGGGTTGGTTTTTTAACTTGAAAAGACTCAACTACTCTTTAATTTAGAAATTTGGAAAACAAGCCTCAAAATGAAGTTCTCAATATTTTCAATTAAGTCCCCTTCAATTTCAGAAAAAGCCCTCTTCTCCCTTATGTCAGGGACTGTTCTGCAATTTTTCATTCATGCAACAAGTCATCAGTCCTTTAGTTTCGGTCGCGGCTCCTTCACGACGAAAGGCAAAACTCCGATGACTCTTCCACGGTAAAGAAAGAGGATTCAGATGATTGCTTTGTAAAGCACATTTCAACTCACTCTTCTCTCTAAATTTTGAAGCCTCAAGCTCTCTCGAAAAACAAAAAACACCCAGATTTGAGCCTCAAGCTATGTTCTGATCAAGATCCAAAAAAATCTAACAGGGGAAAAAGAATAATCTTCAAGCTCGTTTTTTTACTGCAAAAACCTCAGCAACAACCCGTGCAAATTCGCCACAAGAAAACAGATCTCAAACCCCTTGAAAATCCCAGGAAACATCTGACCCGGTCGATATTTTCAGAAAAAAACACAAATAATTCGAGATTTTCAGAACAAAAATCCGTGAACAAATACTAATTTTCGTGTTTTTTCGGTGGCTTCCCCGACATCCCTCTGTCTTTTTTCCCTTTATTATTTAAAATTGAATTGTTTAAAATTTACTGAGGTAGTTTCTTCTTTTCACGAAAGTCAGCAGACAATTTTGATGCAAGGACCCGTATGCGTTGCAAAACACGACGTATGGGGGTTTTCGTTAATTTTTTTTAACAGATGGGCTTTTTGGACAATATAATTAGAGATAACGCAGGTCTATGCTAATTAGGGGTGAACACGGCCGGGTTTGGGCGGGTTTTGGTAAAAAATCAACCTGACCCGATTTGTGCGGGTTGACAAATTAGCAAACTGCAACTGCTAATTTCTATACACAAACTGCTGGGTTCGGGTGGCTGTCGGGTCTGGCGGGTGGCAGTCGGGTGGCGGGCGGGTTCAACAAATATGCAATACCAAAGAAAGTTTTGACAAAATTTAATCCAATTCATTTCCAAAGAAAATCCTTTAAAAAAAATCTTCCAAAGAAAATGACATCATTCACGAAAGAATTGTCAACCCCCTTCAATTTTTTATAGTTCTCCCACTGTTTGTTTCCTCACCTGCTCCTTTTTCCTCTCTTTTGTCCATTTTCTATTTTTCTTTCTTTTTTTCTTTTTCTTTTTTGCTCTACAAACAGTCGGATAGCTTTTCGTCGAAATTTGCCATCACTTTATACTTGACATTGCTAAATGAGAGTGACAATAGTTTTGAAGTGCGCTCCACCGATATCGTACACTGTTTTTATGGCGATCGATAACATTGGCGTAATTTAAATTGAGAAAAAAAATATTGAGTAAACTGCAAAAAGTACCCCTGTTTAATCTCTAAATAGCAAAAAACTCCCTGTGATAAATAAACTAGCAAAAACCGCCCTGTGAAATTTAGTCAAAGGCAAAAGCCCCCCCGGTTGACTTAAGTGTGGCTCACTCGCGGGTTGCGCGACTGGTAGTTGGTTTTTGGACGTAAAATGACGAAATTGACCCTATAAATGTATTTATATGTATATATATTATATGTATATATATTTTCCTTTTAATTTGATTGTTTAGAAATTAAAATATTATTAAAAAGTAGTAAATAATTAAATTTAAAAATTATTAAAAATTTGCTAATCAAATTAAGTATAGATTTTTTAAATACATAATAATGGAATTTAAGTTTTCTTTTCATGTAGCAATAATTTAAAATATATACAAAAATTATGTGATAATAAAAATCAAATAAATTAAAGACCCCATTGTACCTTTATAATTAAGATATAACAAAAATAAAATAATTAAAATATTTAAAAAAATATAAGAATTTATTAATTGCAAAATCCTGGGGGTATTTGTGTCTTTTTACATGAAGTCAACACTCAAATGAGAAATGGGCCGAATGTGCTATTTAAATAATTTCACAGGGGGGTTTTTGCTAGTTTATTTATCATAGGGGGGGTTTTCGCTATTTAGAGATTACACATGAGTACTTTTTGCAGTTTATTCAAAAAATATTGGCTGGAAAATAAATATGTGAGAGAAGCAACCATGAAATAGATAAAGAGGAGACAAGAAGAGGCGCTCGACAGGGGAGGCGCAAATAAAGTGCAAATCCCTAGATTTCCCTAATTATTTGATATTATATATATTTGTATGAGTTGTATGCGGGTTGTAATTGTCAAACCCGCTACCCGACCCGTTCTACTCGGGTGTTCATTTTGCCAAACTCCTGGGCATAATTTTGTAGGTAAAAATTGCGGGTTTCGGGCGGGTGGAGCGGGTTGGGCGGGTTTATGTTCACCCCTAATGCTAATACCTCATTTATTTTATGACACCCCTCAGAGCCGGTCCTGAGAATTTGGGGGCCCTAAGCGGAGTTTAACATTATTACTTTGGTTTTTTTAAATAGTATTTAAATTATATTGTTATTGGTACACATTTTTAACAAATATCTTATTTAATAAACAAACTTTTTTTCTCTTTTATTGAAAATAACAATATGAATTTGAAATATATCAAATACGAACCTTAATGTTGTTGGCATTGTAAAAACATTTGATGACATAATGATATATGCATCTATTTCATGCATAAACAACACATTACGGGGAGGAAAAAAAACAATCGTTGATCAAAATTATTAAAAGTACATATATTGATCATTATATTGTTCGTCTCAACCGACAACAGTTCGTTTCAATCTTTTTGTGATATGAATGTTTGGTTTAAGAATTAATTACGTAAAAAAAATTGGCATATACATTTGGATATTAATAACATACTAAGTAATTATATAATTAATTTATAAACAATATTATCTACAAAACACAATATTTAAATTGGTCTTTCTTTATATTTTTTGAATAGTTGAGATTATAAAATATTCCATTAACATATAGTTTAAAACAACATCTAATAAAATATTTAAGGACTAAAA
Source organism: Erythranthe guttata (assembly GCF_056151865.1). Lineage (NCBI taxonomy): Eukaryota > Viridiplantae > Streptophyta > Magnoliopsida > Lamiales > Phrymaceae > Erythranthe > Erythranthe guttata. The sequence continues at coordinate 15,122,130 of NC_142536.1, read as the reverse complement.
TGTGCTATATAACTAATTATTGGGGTCATATAGTGGTTTATGAAAAAAAATATGGGGCCCCCTTGTGGGGTGGGGCCCTAAGCCAATGCTTCCCTGGCTTACCCCAAGGCCGGCTCTGCAGTCACCCCTTATATATTTATTTTATTAATTTCACATTCCTCTACAAGAAACATGTAGGGGTATTTCAGTCCGTAAAAAAAGTGAGAATAGTCATTAGCCGCATAAGCTACAGATGAACATAGAACGAGCTCGAATTTCGTCGGCCATCTGTAACCTTTGTTTCAACTATTTGTTTTGGTAAAATCCCAATTAGAAGACTTTCATTAAATACTAAGAAATATAAATACATTCAGCTTTGACAAATTGTCTTCATGTTTAGAATTTAATATTTTGTATTTAGAACTAATTTGTTTTTGATGCATAAGTCCATTTCTCTCGTTTTGTTTTTCAAATTTTAATTTTGCAGCAGCCGGAGTTCACTTTGTATTCTCCTAATTCACAAAACAAGTTTTAAAGAGGATCATATATCAGAAATGGCAGCTTATGCAGCTCTAGTTTCTGTTTTTAATTTGTTAATGCAAATTAAAAACACTGACATTGGTACTTTGCAATTATATTTAGGTGCAAAATTAGAGTTTCTAGACAAAAAATTGAATGGCCATTTAGGCCAATTTGAAAGGCCGGCTTACGTCGTGGTTGGTGCAGCGTATTAGTCGATACCAATAGCTAATCGATGTTCTAAAAAAATTAATAATTCAGGGGTTTTTGTTTAATTTGGTATCAAGACTTGGCTATATAATAACTTTCGAGATACGTGGGTATTTTCATATTGATCCATATTGGGTAGGTGATTGACAATAACTAACCATGACGGCAACTTGCTGTTGTCAATTAACAAGTAACCATATGTCATTGTATGTAATTGACTAATTATACAATATGTTTACTCAAAAAAAATTGTTAGGTAAATATGTTAGGTGAGTGATATCAATCAACAGTGGACAACTTGTCAATTGTCATTTGCATTATTCCTTAATGTATATATATTGTCTATCGGTAGTGGCGACTCCAGAAATTCGTTATACGAAATTGTTGGGGGTTCCCAAAAAAATTTAGGACATTTTTTCTTATGCATAAATTAGGACATAATCATAAAACATGAAAGAAAAAAAAAAAAAAAAAAAAGGAAACGATAATTTTAATCATTATTTAACATATAATGACCAGTTCATATATATTGTTAGACCTTGAGAAACTTTATCGCGCACTTGAAATATTTGAATGAGTGACTGTGGGATTCAAACTCATGACACGAACTCAGGACCTTTTCATTTGGTCTGGCTCTGATACCATGTTGAATGATCATCTCAACCAAAAGCTTAAGCTGTTAGTAAAATGTATTATTTAATATTAATATCTCCAATAAATAATAATAATAATAATAATAATAATAACAATAATAATATTATTATTATTATTAAAGGAATTGTTTAGTGGCGAATTGAAGAAATAATGTCACACTACTGCATGCCAATTCTGAAGTAGTCATATAGTTCCTATTCTAAAGGGACACGTGTCATTTTGTTAATGGAATCTTCTTTTAACGGATGATCCGTTACAAATTAACACCCAATAACATATACAAATGTTTTATGAACTTATTAAAATTTCAAACTTATTGCTTAGCCTTAAGATAATGATCAACTTAATTTCGAGGTAAGTACCTATCCACAAGACTTTGAATCATCCTACACGTCAGTGACACTTATTTGCTCTTGAGTCCACGGTCACTAATAACTCTCGTAATTATCCACACCTTTCTCTGTCTCTATATATATATACGTTCGTCCGGTCAGTGGTCACACTACACTGCTAGTTATTTCTATCAAGCACTTAAGAGAGAGAGAGAGAGAGAGAGAGAGAGAGAGAGAGAGAGAGATGAGTTGAAATATATACATATAATGGCGGATGCAGCGGTGGAATTCCTGCTGGAAAACCTCCAGCAGCTACTGGTTCACCACGTTCAGCTGATCAGAGGCGCGAAGAAAGAGGTCGAGAAGCTGGAGAGCGATCTCCAAGTCTTCAAAGACTTTCTGAATGAGTACTCGAGCAAAATGCGGAGGAAGGACGACAGTCTGCAAACTGTCGTCCGTCAGATCCGCGATGTTGTTTACGACGCGGAAGACATAATCGACGCCTTCGTGACCCAAGCTGCTGTAGTCAAGTCCGAGAATTACTTCCGAAGAGCTCTCGAGAAGCCAGTGAACCTCCACAAAATCGCCACACAAGTCAAACCTGTCCGAGCCAAAATTACTGAGATTTACGGAGGAAAAAACAAGATTGAGTTCGCCAGCCTCCCTGTTGGATTTGGAGCACTGCAAGAAGAATTTGAGGTCACTATTCTTTTTTCCCTCTCTTTTATTTTTTATTTTTTAAACTAATTGGGAGCTTCATATTAGTATTGAAGATATCGAATTTTTATATGAGGTTACCTTCGAAAATTTTTAGTACAAACGAAAAAAAAATCAAAGATTGATGATATCTGTCTTAAGAGGAAAAGGAATTATCAAAAGGGAACTTAATATATAAGCGCATGGTGGCAAAATTTATTAGAACTAAATGACAAGCCTAACTAAATATTTGATTCATATTTTTTATTAAATTCATTCCAAAATGTCCTTCACTCACAAATTTGAAATTAGAGCAAATTGTAAATTAACTATGATGTACTATGGTATTATTTAAATATTTTTCGTCGTAGACATCTACAGACACCCATAGAAACAGTAGTAATACGTAGTTACCCACAGACATCTGCACACATCTTGAAACCATAACTCTTCCTTTGAACCCGAGTCACCAGATATCCATAGACACTCACATACATCTGTAGATATCAAAATCAAAAAATCTTAGATTTGCCCCACCAAGCCCTAACTTGGCCCCAACACCACCAGCATCCCCACCACCGCCATCGCATCCGCCATATCTACCCCCATCATACCCACCACCGTCATGCCTTCATTTCCGCTATCGCCATAACCGAGTCTCTACAACCGCGACCAACACGTCCATACTCGACCACCGCCATCGCAGCCGCCATATCTACCCCCACCATACCCATCACCGTCATGCCGCCATCTCCGCTACCGCGACCACCATAGCCTCCGCTTCCCTCGACAATTGAGTGGAGAGAGGGAGTAAAAACAAAATCTGGTTGAAGAGACGTAAATAGAGGTTATATTTGAAGGTATAAGTGCAAGTTACTGATAAAAAATATTAGAAATGTGGCTCATATTATATTTTAAAAAATGAGTGTATGTGAAAAGTTAGTTTGAGATTGTCGTTTAGTTCTAATTAAATTTGGTTGAGGAACCCTTACATATTAACCTCTCACCAAAAAGTCTCACGCCACTATTATTCAAGCATATATGGATCTTTTGGCACATTACAAATAAGCCTCATTGGATACTTATTTATAAAGGGGTCAATACAAAATACTCTTTTACAAAAAAATCCACACATTGCCCACAGGTGTGTAACAAGACTAAAATAGCCCTCACATTTTAATTTGCTCCAATTTCATCCTTTAATTCAATTTAACATCAGTTTGACCTCAAATTTTACAAATTATTTAATTTGGACCCAAAATTCAATTTTGAGTACAATTTCGCCCATCGCCGCCGTTGAACTTTTTTTTTTTCCTTTTTTCCTTCCTGATTTTTCCGTCGGTTTCGGGTGTTGACTTTTTCGATTTTTCTCTCTGTTTTGCAGCCTCTGACCGGCGGTCAACGCCGGTCTCCGGCGTTGATTTTTTTTTTTCTTTTTTTTTTTTGAATTTTCTTTTTCTTTAACATCATTTTGCCTCGTTTAAACAACAATATTGTTGTGGTTCACAACCATATTAACTATATTACTGTTAAACATAGTAATATTAACTATACTCTAGTTTAGCACAGTAATATTGCTATATTAACATCTACCACAGTAATATTAACACAACAAAAATCATCATTATTGAGTAATAGAATAATATTAATATGTTGCCCCTTCAACAAAGGCAACATAATAAAAAAGCCAAAAGAATTAATATTGATAACCACAGTAATATTACAATAGTAGACAATAATATTATTACGTTAATCCGTCAACAACTCAAACAAAAAAATAAAAATAAAAAAATAATATTGATGTGGTTGACAGTTATATTATTGTGTTTACACTTTACAGTTATTTTACCGTCAACAATAGTAATATAATTACGTTGACTTGTCAACAAATCAAACAAAATAAAAAAATAAAATAAATATACCAAAAAAATCATAATATTGTCGATGACGTAATTGTACTGTCGTTGCTGACATAATTGTACTGTCAACGACAGTACATTTACGCTCAGCGACAGTATAATTATTGTTAATGACAGTATAATTACAGTCAACATTTAGTGGCGGGTGTAAAAAAAAAACGGATAAAAATTGTAGGAAAAAAACACTAAAAAAAGCCAATGCCGGAGACAGGTGGTCAACGCCGGATCGGCAACGGAAAAAACATACAGAAAAAAAAAAATCAAAAAAGTCAATACCGGAGAACGGTGGCAAAAAAAGAATTTCAAAATTCATTTTTATAAAAAAGTTAAAATTGAAATTTTGTGGTCAAAATTGATTAAATTGGGGTTACAATTAAGAATTTGATGTAAATGGTTTGGGGTAATTTTTTCATATATATTAATTTTTCCTTTATTTATAATACATACTAAAAGAATGGACTTATTGATGAAAGATATATAAATCAAGAACCTTGAATAATAAAGATGGATGGTCAGAGTATAATTTTTATTATTAATATTTTTAAAATCCTTTGTCTTGTTATGTGGAAAAAACCAAGACCTTTTCTATTTTGGTAGCCCCTCAATTTAACGGTAAAATAAATTTAATATTGTTTCAATAATCCTTAATCTATTTTGGTAGCCCCTCAATTTAACGGTAAAATAAATTTAATATTGTTTCAATAATCCTTAATAAATGACTGCTTATTTTTATTTAAAAAAATATACTAAATCAAATAAATATTTAAGATATTATAAATTTTCATATAGTGGATGATATTATTTACTCCATTACATATGTAAATAAAAATTTAATACTCATTTGTAACATCAAATTTCATATAATTAATAATAAATTTAAAAGTGAAGTTAAATGATATTTGGTGTTATAATTAAATACAATAAAACCCCAACATACAACCTTTAATTTAAATATTTAATGACTAAATAATCCCAATATTTTAAGACTTGTAATATCTTAAGTAGGCAAATGGCAAATAGGCTCATGACAAATGATTTAAATGTACATAGGTTCAACAAAAAACAGTCTCGGAAATAAACCAATTTTCACATTTTTTGTCTAAAATACCCCTCATAATATAATTTCCATCAATTCCGTCCATTATACTTCAACTTCATCAATATTGCACATTGACCCCAGATTTGAACAAATATCACCTTAACCCTCATTTTCATAATTTTTTGATTTTTTTTTAGAAAATAATTTTTTTTTACAGCCAGATTCCGGTGTTGACTTTTTTTTTTTTTTTTTTTTTCTTGAAACTATTTTTTCTCTCTAAATTACTGCATTAACAACAAAATTATTGCGTGAGACAGTAATATTGAATGCCAAAACAGTAATATTACTAATATTACTGTCCCAAACAGTAATATTACTGTCCCGAACACTAATATTACGAATATTACTTTCCCGAACAACAATATTACTAGTATTACTGTCCCAAACTGTAATATTACTACACGAGACAATAATATTACGGTCGGAGACAGTAATATTACGGTCGAAGACAGCAAAATTGCAGGCCAAGACGATAAAATTAATTTATATAGTTAAACTATTGTCATCGACACTAACATTACTGTCGGAGACAGTAACAACATTGTAGGCCAAGACAATAATATTAATTAAAATATTTTTTTAAGAATTTTTTTTCAAAAATAAAAAATAAAAAATAAAAATCAACGCTAGAGACCGGCGGTGGCGGTCAAAATTGGTTAATTGGTGAAATTAGGCTAAATTGAGTGTAACACAGTTTTTTTTTTCTTTTAACACATCAGATTCAGACCTACTCCTTGTCTGGTGTGCAAGTCACCAACGCCACAATCCTGTTGTATCAACTTCAACTGTTGAGACTTGAGATAGTTGAACCATTTCCTATCACAATGCTGCAACTCAAGATATATATTCCGTTTCTCAAGAATCCTTTCATTACTACCAGTGAGGCTTTTATAACTTAGAGCATTCCATTCCCACCTCTGAATTAGAAACATTTCTTGTCAAGCATTGCCATTGAAATCAGGTTTTTCTTCGATTTCAGAACATACATCACCTCTGATAGAATTCTCTCAATTCCATCAAACATCTTGATTCTGACAGTTCCTCTTACATGCACTCTTAATGCATCATTTCCAAGAGTGGCAATTCCTTCATACGCTAATTCCAGTGTCTCAAACCAGTCTTTATTGGGACATATGTGGAAGGAACAACCATATTCCAAAACTTACTATTTTCTATCTCTGCCTTCCGTGACTGTTAGAACATCTGCAGTATCATAGTCTTTTATTGCAACATCTGATTCTCGTGCAGTCATGTTCTTGTGCTGAATTTTCTTCCTTCTCTCAGGGCAATCTCTTCTTAAGTGTCCTTCTTTGTGGCAGGTTTAACACATCCATTTACTCTTCTCATATTTATTGTCCTTTAGCTTGTCAAAATTTGACTCGGATTTTCCATTCTTCATCTTCTGTTCCTTCTTGTCTGGTCTTCCTCTAACAAACAAGATTTCAGCATTAAAATCAACTTTTGTTTCCAATTTCTTTTGAAACTCTTTTGCCTTCACAACAGAAACTACCTCCTCCACATAAATTGTCTATTCTCTTCCATAGATCATGGCATTTTTAAAGTGTTCATAACTCTTAGGGATAGAGTTAAGAAGCACCCGTGCATTATCTTTATCTTCTAAGGTCACTTCTATGTTTACAAGATCATTTTTAACAATTTTGTTGAACTCATCAATTTATCCACTAACAGATTTCTCATCCACCATGTTGAAATAATAACGTTTTTGCTTCAGATATAACCTATTTGCCAAGGACTTTGTCATATACTGTTGTTCCAGTTTCAGCAATATAGCTTGAGGAGATTTTTCTCTTGAAACTTCTCTTAGTAATTTATCTCCAAGACTAAGAATTATTGAAGTGTGAGCCATATCCATGATCTCAACTTTCTCCTGATCAAATAGTGATCAGTCACTCAATCATGTTGGACCTTTTAATGCACCATTTGTTGCACAAGCATGGCCCTCATCTTTACTCTTCATATCCGAAGTCATTGTTGTCAGAGAACTTCTTCATGTCGTACTTGGCTGACGCCATTATCTCTTGGTATATAACCTTCCCACAGATGGCACCGGTTGTTAGATAATTATCAGCCAATTGTTGTGACAAGTCGACAGTTGAAACAACACTACTATTGAGACAACAACTGTCGAGACAATCAACTGTTGATACAATCAATTTACAGAACTACGCAAACCCTAACTACGTTTGTATGATGAATAACAATAGAAAATAGAATAAAGAAGACAAGAATTAATGTGGTTCGACCAAGAACAAGGCCTACATCCCTTAGGAAAGGGAGCACTGCTTTTATTAGTCAAACACTAATAATTACAGAGAATAACAAGCACAAAATATTTATCCTACACTATCTTCTCTCTAGTGTATCTCTCTTTTGTTTCTCAAGCTTTTCTATTATCTCTCTCAAAATTGTTTCTCTCGTGTGTCTCTCCGCCACAAATATCGATCTCTCTCTGTTTGTCTCTCACGTTCTGCTCCTTCGTTATACCCTAATTTATATGCCCGAGATCTCCTTTTATAAGCAAGGGAATCTCCTACTTTGGCCTAAAGAAAGACTCATCCTTTTGAAAGGAAATTATGAAAATGCAGTTTCCTTCTGTCTCATTTCATGAATTCTAGATAAATTAGGATATTAAATGCTATCAATTTAATTATTGTTGACTTGGAAGACATCTCAACAACAGCCTCATTAGCTTCATGTTCCATTCTATAATATATTATGTCCCATTGCATGGGAAGTAGAATCTTTCTTTTAAACATGTCTACCACCAATTTGGATGTTCTTCAATATGTATGTCCTTTCCATCAATAGATCTTCAATATTGGAATTTATTGAGTTGGAGTCTTTTCTTTCTTGACTAGTTGTTCCTTTGTTGCTTTGGACATGCTATGTGAGTTCCACATTTTCTTTGAGTTCTTCCACATAGTAGCTATACTTGTTGACACGATGAACGGTATCTTGATAACTTTGATTGTACTAGTATTCTCTTTGTTATAGAAAAAATGATATGGAGTGCATAATTTATAGACTGTAATGGATACAAGAAGTCATTCCAATCCTAATTCCATGTTCTTTGGAAATGTACAAAATTATGAAAATACTAGAAGGTTTCTTGACTTCCACCTAGTTAATAGGTGCAAACGCAATCACCTTTCTTGAATATGAGAAGCAATTCTCCATTGGTAAAAAAACATAAAAAAAATAAATTCAGGACTATATTTTTGACACCTAACAAATGAAAATTTCTTATTCTGAAAAATCTATTCTTCAAACAGGTTCCCCTAGTGAGACAACGCAATTTGGTAGAGCTTGAAGATGAGACCAAAACAATAATAGGATATCTGACTGCAGAAACCGAGCAGCTTGATGTGATCTCGATCATTGGTATGCCTGGTCTTGGCAAGACAACACTGGCTGGTAAGATCTTCCGTGATCCCGCAATCGTTTACAGATTCCACACACGTATATGGGTTTACATATCTCAAGAGTTCACAAGGAAGAATGTCTTTCTTGCCATTCTTAAAGAGTTTACCAAGGTTACCGAGGAAACGAAAACGAAGAGCGATCACGAGTTAGCCATGTTGGTTGCTGCTAAACTAGACGAAGGAAGATTCTTGATTGTAATGGATGACGTGTGGGCAGCTGAGGATTGGGATAAACTCAAAATTGCTCTACCGCATACCAATAGCATGGGTAAAGTCTTGATCACCAGTCGTCATGAGGAAGTGGCTAAACGTGCTAACACTAACATCAATAGACTTCCCCACAAGTTGCGTTTCTTGACTCATGCCGAGAGTTGGTTGCTCCTCCGACTGGAGGTTTTCGGTAAACCTGCGTGCCCTCCTGAACTGGAAGATCATGGAAAACTAATCGCCAAGGATTGCAACGGTCTGCCACTTGCAATAGTTGTCATAGGAGGGATTCTCGTCAAAAAGTTTTCGGCATCAAACGAGACAACATGGAAGAAAGTGTCTGAAAGCGTGAATAGATATCTTATTGAGAAGGATCCGGAGAGACGCATGGAGAAAATTATAGCACTGAGTTATGATAAATTACCTTATCATTTGAGAGCGTGCTATCTCTATCTAGGAATGTTCCCGGAAGACTTTCAAATCCCGGCTTGGAAATTGATCCGCATGTGGATTGCTGAAGGGTTCATACAACAAAGCATTGGAGTAAGCTTGGAGGAAACTGCGGAGGGCTATTTGGAAGATCTTATCAGCAGGAACTTAGTTAGAGTCGACAAGGTTAAATCCGATGGTAAAATCAAAACATGCCGCATACATGACATGCTCCGTGATTTCTGCATAAATGAAGCTAGAAACGAAAAGGAAAATTTTCTCCAAGAAATAAAGAAAACAAATGAAGGTTTTGCTCCTCCCATTTCTCAGATAGAAAAGTATCGTCGTCTTTGTATCCATTCCAATGTCTTGAGCTTTATTTCTTCAAAACCTTATGGTCACCGTGTCCGGTCTTTTGTTTGTTTCTCCAAGGAAGAAGTCATTTTACCGGCAGATTGCATTTCAAACATTCCGACTTCTTTCAAATTGCTTAGAGTTTTAGATGTCAAGCCCATCATATTCGGCAAAAGTATTCCCAGTGACATGTACCAATTGCTTCATTTGAGGTACATCGTCCTGTCCTTCAATTTATCGGTTGTTCCTGCACACTTCTCCAAGCTTTGGAACCTACAAACTCTTATAGTCGATACGCCATCTCGTAAAATCACAATCAAAGCAGATATTTGGAACATGCTTCATTTAAGGCATCTAAAGACGAATGCATCTGCATCTTTGCCCAAGAGAGATAACAGCAGTGACAAAGGAGGTCAAAAGCTTCAAACACTTGATACAATCTCACCAGAAAGTTGCTCCGAACAAGTTTTTGTCACGGCCTGTAATTTAAAGAAATTAGGCATTCGTGGCCCGCTAGCCTCGCTGATTGACGGAAAGATCGGGTCATTTGGCAGCTTAAGAAAATTGGACCATCTTGAAAATCTGAAGCTACTAAATGATGTATTTCCCCGTCCAGCTTCGGAAGGTCAGCTACGGTACCTTCCTCAGCCGCACGAGTTCCCACCGAAACTGAAGAGCCTAACATTATCCGATACTTCTCTCGACTGGAGTCATATGTCTATTCTAGGATCACTGGAGAAACTAATTGTTCTTAAGCTAAAAGATAATGCATTCATGGGGAAGACTTGGAATACGGCCGATGGAGGCTTTCGCCATCTCGAGGTCTTGCATATTGGACCGACGAATTTAGTTGTTTGGAAAGCTTCAGGCCATCACTTCCCGAAGCTCAGACGCCTTGAGCTCTACAACTGCGAAGAACTCATACAAGTTCCGATCGGACTGGCCGATATACAGAGCCTCCACTTTTTGGAATTGATGAACTGTTCGAACTTTGCAGCTGACTCTGCAAAAGAAATCCGCAATATAAAGAAGCAACAAGAACAAACTACCCAGGTCAGCATATTCAAGCTCTCCGTTTTTCCACCTCTTGATGAGTGATCGCCCGTAACGGTTCTACTGGACATGAGGTGAGTAATACCTCAAAATTAACTATACATTTCAACTTGTAGTTCCATGTTAAATCTTACATTCTTTCTTCAAAAGCTTGTGATTGATTAACGAATCACAATCTGGTGCAGATGTATCTAATAAAGCTGCAAGGGAAGATTACGGAGGATGTGTGATATGCATTGAGATGTTTTCGGATATATCCTACGTGGTCAAGCTTGCTTGAATAAGTGTTTCATGACTTTCATTTCTGTATTTTTTTCATTACAATTGTTCAAATGTTGTTTATTTATTGCCCTCCATGTGTGTTACCGTATGCCATTTCTGAGTCGTATTTACTTTTGTTGTTTGATTTTAATGATACGCCTTGTATTGATTTTTGAGTGAACCACTATGTGTAATGTTATTCCATGAGTGTTAAATTAGGGAAAAATACAGTTTATGTCCCTAAACTTTACCACTAAAATGATTTATGTTCTCAAATATTTCAATCCACGAAATATTTCCATTAACTTGCCACTTTTGATCACATTATGTTCTGTCATTAACGTCGGTAGCTAACTTCGACGGAAATAGCACGTGTGGCTCATGTGACGTCTATGTGGCCGTTAAATGTCGAGTTGGACAACACCCAGTGCCTACTTTGCCGATGAAACATGATGTGGAGCGACACGTCAATCTCCTCCCCTATTTTTATTCTAAAATCCCTAATTTGCCATATCCCCAATGAACCCGTAAACCAACCTCTAAAATCCCATTTTGAATCCTTCAATGAAGGCGAAATTCAAAAAATAGCAGAATCGTCTTCTCAACTTTTTGAATGTCTGTGTAATTAAAGCGTCATAATCGCAAAACAATTTGCGATTTGGTAAGTTTCCTCAAAGTTGTTATCTTTGAACAATTTTCGATTTTGGTAATTTGTCTACTTGTAGTGTTGATTTCACCTCAATGTTTTTGTTGTAACATAAAATATGAGTAAATGATCTAACTATGGCTATTGGAGCTCATCCTCAACGAGCTCTGATGCTCATTCAACATCTTATACAATCAATTGTAAATGTGGATTTCGTTTGCCAGTGATTACATCATGGACGCCAGACAATCCAGGGAGAATATACCAAGCTTGCCCAAATTATGGGGTAAAATGCATTCCTTTTATTTGATCATTAATGTATATTGAATTTGTTATGTTATTTGATTCAAATTTTGGGATTTGTTACAAAAACCAAGCTACTGTGGTGTATTCAAGTTGTTGGATCCTGAAATATGTGGTAGATCCAAGATAATTATCCCGGAACTGCTTAGGAGAGTGAACAAACTAGGGGGTGAATTTGTTTGTTTTAAAGAGAAAGAAGAAATATTGAACCAAGTAGAAGGTGAAGTGGCTTATTACAAAGAGAAAGAAGAAAAATTGAACAAGCTAGAAAGTGAACTTGCAAAGGAAAAAATGATTATTCAGAAAAGAGCCAAGAAACTGAACGGTTTGATTGCAATGTACAATAGGAGGATGAAGTTGCAAGTTGGAGTCTTTATATGTACAATTGGCACAGAAAGAGGGTATATGTATTGTTTGTATGTGGATGTTGTTTCTATGTGGATGTTGTTTGTACGTTTCGTTTATGGTCAATTTTCAGTTGTTAGGAGTTATTGTAATGGTGAATTTGGTAATTTGGTAGTAGTTCTTGAATTTGGTGAATTTGGTAGTAGTTCTTGTAATGGTGAATTTGGTAATTTGGTAATAGTTCTTGAATTTGGTGAATTTGGTAGTAGTTATTGTATTGGTCAATTTTCATTTGCTAGCTATTATGTTGGTTTCCATCAAGTATCTTATATGTATTGATCAATTATGGAACTTATATATATATACACAATTAAAAAACAGAAGCTAATTCATTAACTTGAAATTCTAATATCAAACATCAAACATTCAATAACTTGAAATTGTCATCAAACATCACATACAAACCAACATGTGTTCAAATCCAAACAAACCATCGAACATTAAACATCCAAATATCCAACATTCAAACATTCAAACATTAAATATCCAAACACCAAACTAACTATCAAATCCAAACATCAAACATTCAAACATACAAAACGACAAAAGTACAATCTTGATCAAATGAGAACAACATTCAGAACAACAATCAAACTTGACCAATTCTTCATCTTGGGGGGGGGGGGGGGGGTGGTTGCTAACCAAATATAGGCATTTTCATCTATATCCTTCAACTCTTGCATTCTCCTCTGAAATTTCCTCAACTCTAGTTGCCCTTGCTGCAACCCATAATACTGATTTGATGGCCAATCCAGTGAAACCATCCTTTTTCATGTTACTGTGAAAATGCCTCACATAATACCTATTTTCAGCAATTCGGAACAAGGTTTCAAAAGCTGGAATCAAACCCTTTTGCTTGTCGGACATGAATGTCCATGTGTGTTCATTTTCACTAAAGTTCATATCAATATTCACCATATTCAAAAACCACTCCAACTCTCCTCTCAACTATTGTATATGCAATTGGATAGATGTTATTGTTTGGACCTTATCCAACTGCACTAAGCAACTGCCCCCATGATTACCCTTTAGCCAACATCCATCTACCTCAACCACTGGGGTGCAGCCATTCTAAACCTGTTTTCAAACCCAATTTCAAACCTGTTTTCATCATTCAACTGCATCCTCAAAGTAGAGCGGTTACTCCTATCTAACTCTTGACAATAGTCTCTTATTTTGCTAAATTGTTCCTCTAAAGTCCCATGAATCAGTTTCAAAGCCTTTTACTTTGCCCTATAGGCCTATGATGTAGATACATTGGCCTTTAAGGTGGTACAAACTTCATTTCTAAATTCACATGTGCCCAATTTTGGATTTTCTTTCATTTTTTTTTTCCAAAAGTCTTCCCAATCCAACCTGATTTAATGCTTGTGTTGTTATAATTCAAAGAGAATTTGTTATGATTTAGATTATAGCTCTTAATTTGGCAAGCACTATCTCCCTGCATTTTTCCCACATAACAAAACCACTCACATCCATCTTTTTTACAAACTGCCCTCAACCTAATCTTGTCAACCTTCTGAAATTTTATCATCATAGCTCTCCTAAAGCAATGACTCTCAATGGCAAACTTAGCCTCATCCCTTATACTGAAAATTAATCCTGGTTTAAGTTCTGGATTTTTTTTTTTTTTTCAGTCATCTGATTGAACTTAGGGCATTTCACTCTAACACTTTCTTCATCATTACGACCATTGACAAAGTCATCATCACTAGCAACAAGATTTTCCTCCCCTTCTTCATTATACAGCTTATCAAACATCGCACCACTTATGAATTCACTCATCTATCTTACCATTGCCCTTGTCTAAACCACCAAACTCAGCTTCAGGATCTACATAAGCTTCAAAGCTTATCATCATCCTCCATATCATATTTAGACTCATAAAAAATGTCATCACCCTCATCACTTAACTCTAACCCAATTTCATTTATCCCAATTTCATCTACTCCAATTTAATCATTTATGACAGATTCAGTACCCCTCTGAGTTATTAACCTTGTCAATGAACATCTTAACTTCAAAGTTTGCAGGAATACAGTCAGCTATGCTAAGAACATCAACATCAGTTTCAATTGGCCTAAAAAAGTTCTCATGTTTTAGCCAAATCTCGAAACTTCCGTTCTCAGTGTACCCTAAAGCATTTGCAAAATCCCACATATCAAATATACCAACTTGGTCAATATCCACTAATCAAAGCATTCTATCCGCACTCATATATATATTCTAGTTGGTTCATGCCTGATAATTCCACCATGAAAAACATTTATGCTAAAACATGTAGGTTCACCCATTTCAGCTAAGGTTATTATTTAGGTGTTTGAGGAAGCAAAAAAAAAAAAAAAAAAAAAAAAAAAAAAAAAAAAAAAAAAACAAAAATAGACAAAACAAAAATCACGTTTTCACACAATTTAACAACATGGCTACAAAGTTAAGGATACTTACTATAGTTTGGAGTTCATAAGACCGGATTCACTCCTTCTTGACATTTTCTTCTCCAGAAATCACCCAAAGCAGCGCGACGTCCCATAAGGGAAAAACTCTTCAAATGTGAGAATGTTTGGATTTATTTATGGGGTTTTGACTTCGAGTTTAGTATGAGTTTGACCAAGAATGCAGATTGGATTGAAAATTTGGGAGTGAGTTGAGGAGATTGAAATTGTGAAGGTGGGAAAATTTGGGTTTCTGGGAATTAAGCGTGAGCTGTGAATTGGTAATTTGGGAGAGTGGGTTAGAGCGAATTAGTATATTTGTGTGCCAGGTCAACATTTAATATTCAATATATTATTTCACGTCACATTTAACGGCTACATAGACGTCACGTGAGTCACACGTTCTATTTCCGTCGAAGTTAGCTGCCAACGTTAACGGTAGAACATAAAGTGATAAAAAATGGCAAGTTAAAGGACATATTTCGTCGATTGAAATATTTGAGGACATAAATCATTTTAGTGGTAAAGTTTATGACATAAACTGTAGTTTTTCCGTTAAATTTGCTCATGTAAAAATTTTTCATTTAAATAACCCCATCAAATTTAATATTTTTGCCAACAGGTCCATGACAAAAATATTATCATCTTGTTTAATATTTAGGGGAATTGACAAATATGCCCATGACAAGGGTGCTTAATTAAAAAAAGGACATCTAACTTTTTTGTCTTTCAAATAAATTCAGTTAATTCAAACTTATTTGCATATAAGGAAAACCCTTTTATATATACCAAAATTATCCCCAATTCCTTGAAACCCTAATTCAACTCCAATTTCATGATTTACACCCCAATTTAGTCAAATGTCACAAATTAACCAATTGTTTTGGTTATTTTATTTTGTTTGATTTGTTGACCAGTCAACGTAATAGTATTACTATCGTTGACAGTAAAATTACTGTAAACACATTAATATTACTGTGAACCACATAAATATATATTTTTTTTTGCCTTTTTTATTTCGTTTGATTTGTTGACCGATTAACGTAATAATATTACTGTATACTATTGTAATATTACTATAAACACAACAACATTACTGTCAACCATAGTAATATTACTATTTAAACAGGCCAAAAAATGTTCATGAAAAAAAAGTTTTCAAAAAAAGAAAAAAAAAAAGTCAACACCGCTGGAGACCTGCGTGACCGCCAGCCAGTCAGCGACAGCGGAAAAAGAAAAAAAAAATATTCAATGCTTGAGACCGGTGTTGACCGCTGGTCGACGGCGGAAATCAACGGAAAAAGTAGATAGGAAAAAAAAAATCAACGCCGGAGACCAGGCTAACGAGAGACGGTCAAAATTGCAGTCAAAATTGGGTTATGGTTAAAATTGAATAGTTAGTGAAATTGGGGTCAAATTGAGGTTAAATTGGATTAAATGGTGAAATTTGAACATATTAAAATGCTAGGAGGTATTTTAGTCTACCACCTCTGGATATTGTCTGGATTATTTTGTAGAAGAGTTTTTTGTCTGTACACATTTATGGATAAGCTAATGATGGACTTATTTGTAATAAGCCCAACCATTTAACACATTTTATTAGGGGTGGTTTCGGTATGGTTACCGAACATTTTGTTCAATACCGTGTACCTACCGTATCTTTCGGTATTGAAAAATTCTATACCGTTACCGTACCAACAATTGCGGTATACCGTTATTCGGTATACCGTTAGTTTCGGAACGGTATGATCGGTACGTGGTAATCTACCGTACGTCATTTTGTTGATGAACTCGGATGATACAATAATTAAGATGAATACTAATTAAATGCATAAATACAACAAATTAAGCAAATGAATATGGTAATCAAACAATTTACATGAATATACATTATACGTGTAATAGCGTATGTTGCTTCAATTAACTAATGATTACTAAGATATGTATAGAAAAATTGTAGAAACTAATGAGCAAAAAGTTTCATGGTTTAAGTAAGATAAATAAAAAAAATTATGTTGTAATAATGCAAATGAAACAAAAGGGTGAGAACTTAGGGGGGAAAGAAAGGGAGAAGAAAATTATGGCAAAAAATATTCCACCCATAAGAGATTAGTTGGACTTTGAAACTAAAGAAGTACGTGAAATAAACAACTTTAAAGAGAACCAAATTAAATATTGAGTTTGCATAAATATATGAAAATAATAAAAAAATAGAATTATGTATATATAATATATATAGGATGTATCATATCTTTATTATTGTTTTTTATTTTTATTTTATAATATTTGTTGACTATATTTTTTATATTTACAATATAAAGGGTAAAATATATTAACTAATTTTTAAAATACAAAGTTACGGTACGGTACGGTATTATCATGGTATTGAAGATACAATACCGCTACCGTACCGTAAGATAATGGTACGGTACCGATACCGTACCAAATGTAGTGGTAACCGTTAGTTCGGTATTTATTCGGTAATTGTTGGTAGGTATACCGTGGTAATCGGTATTTGGTAATTTTTGCCCAGCCCTACATTTTATAGTAAATATAAAACGCGCATAACAACTGTTGAGTTATGTCTATAAAATTAAAAACAGACTGCATTATGCAATTAAGATTAACTAAATGCAAATCAAAATTTTAGTAAATGATTTTTTTGTTTGGATTGTTTTTTGTAAAACGAAAAAAAAAAACAAATGCAATCATCATAGTACCAAAAAAAATAAAAAACTTTATTCTTTGGAACAAAAACTTTTATGATAGAGGAATTCAAAACGAAAATATTGAAATGCAACATGCAAACTCATAATAGAGAACTACAAAATGCAAACTCAAATTATACTAATATCTTAGTGCAAACACATAACGACACTACTCAAAACACAAAAAAAAAAAAAAAAAATTCCTAATTCAAATTACCTAGGTAGCGAAAAAAACCTCAAAATAGCAAAATACAAAATCATAATAAAATAATTTAAAGTGCAAAATGCAAACCCAGTTACATGCGAACACATAAAACATCAAAATTCAATTTAGCATCAAACGTGAAACAAATCAAATCCCAAAATCCAAACATGAATCACAAAAACATCGAATCCTAAACACCAAACGGGACGGTTTTGCAACAATAGCCATAATCTATACTTCTATACTATACTATCTACAAAAGGAAGAATATGATGGTTTCTTCCTTTTTTTGAAGAGACAAAAATGTCCCTTAGATATGTCAAATTTTGAAGGACAATTACGTAATAGAAACTTGTTAATTATTAGAAATTAATAGTGACTTAAAACATTAAATAATTAAATTAATAACTATTAGCAAATATAGTTTGGATCAATTTTTTTTTAAATAACCCAGATGGATATCTACAAAAGGAAGAATATGATGGTTTCTTCCTTTTTTTGAAGAGACAAAAATGTCCCTTAGATATGTCAAATTTTGAAGGACAATTACGTAATAGAAACTTGTTAATTATTAGAAATTAATAGTGACTTAAAACATTAAATAATTAAATTAATAACTATTAGCAAATATAGTTTGGATCAATTTTTTTTTAAATAACCCAGATGGATGTACTATACCATTAATGAAAAATAAAATGAAACAAACATGAAATTTTAAAATTAGTTTGTATTAGATTACTAGATATCAATATATAATTCAAAAATATTTTTATTTAATTAGTGTCAAATTTCTTCAGTTGAAGACCATTGTTCGAATTTTGACTAATATGTAAGATATATACGCACATCTAATATAAATAAATAAATAATTTGCTTAATTTATTTATAACAAAAAATGTTACGATTTCGTGGAATAAGTTTTCGATAATTCATGAATACTCAATTATTGTTATATGGAAATCTCATTATTACTTACTAAAAATCTAAGAAACTATTCAACTCCTAATGCCTGTTGAGCTAATTCCTAATATTTGTTAAATATTTTATGGGGTTTTTGTGCATAAGTCTCTAACCAAACATCTTTATTATTCTAGGTTTATGAGTTATTTCTCTTTCACTAATAAACCATCCCTTTAATAGATTTGTTCGACCCTACACCCGGTGAAAAACACCGGGTGGGTCTTCTGCTGCCACGTGTCTTTTTTTGTATTTTATAATATATTCCCCGCTAGGGTTTACCTTTAAGGGTTTTAGAAAAATAAAAAAAAGGACACGTAGCAGCAGAAGACCCACCCGGTGTTTTTCACCGGGTGTAGGGTCGAAGGAACCCCCTTTAATATTTACTAGTATCTTGTCCCGTGCGTACGGTGATTTTTTCCAAAAAATAAACAAGAAGGGTGATTTAAATACTCCATTTATCCCATTTTATTTGCTTTATAGAGAGTTTTTCTTGTCTAAAATTATTTGTCATTTTAGATTTTCAATGAAATATTAATTGCATTATTTTTAATTTTACCGTTCCTAATTAATTATTTGTAAAACAATTAATATCAAGGGAATTTTAGTAATTTTCTATGTGTTTTACTATAATCTATACATATTTATTATGTGCGCGACAACCCATAAAGCTATTTAAAATGGGATGGAAGGAGTATATGACATGAAAATGGGTATATTGAACTTCTATGGTATGAGTAATGGACGTAGTAGCTATTGAAAAAAGAGCGCGCATAACAAAATATACGCATTACATATATTTGACATAAATATGGATCAAACCTCTACATATGTGAAAATACATATGCAGCGGGCAGGGGCGGAATCAGGATTTTTCGATTGGGGGGGCCGAGAATCTAAGAGGGTAACTAATATTTATCGGGGGTTTTAGGGCAGCGAATTTTTTTAGCGGCATTAATGGAAAAAAACACAAATAAGTAAATATTTAAGATGTTAATCAAATAAATAGTAATACGAGTATGTGCGGAATATGATCATTAGAACTCCTTAGAATAAGAGATTTGTAATGCACGTGATTAGTTGAATGAGTA
This sequence comes from Erythranthe guttata, assembly GCF_056151865.1. Taxonomy (NCBI): domain Eukaryota; kingdom Viridiplantae; phylum Streptophyta; class Magnoliopsida; order Lamiales; family Phrymaceae; genus Erythranthe; species Erythranthe guttata. The sequence continues at coordinate 15,102,228 of NC_142536.1, read as the reverse complement.
AAACACATGTTTAAAAAAAATAAAATCCTCGTAATAGATAGAAGTTTGATAGATTGAAAACTCAAAACATTCAAAAGAATGTAATTTGACAAATTTGTGCCGTAATTAGTAAATATTAGAAATTGAGATTGTGAAAAATTATTGTACATAATTAATAATGATAAAAGAAAAATGTAAAAAGTATAAATAATAATTTATTTGTTAATGGGAATAATACATAAGAGTTTGTAAATATATATATATATATATATATTAATTAATTAATTATTAATAATAAGTATATATATATGTCTATGGCCCCCTTTTCTGGCCCCCCTATTTTAAATGCTTTATTTTTGTCCACTTTTAATCTGCAACGACACCGTTTCGTAATAATCCACCAATAGCGGTCCAGCTTTCTTTTCTTTTTCCTTTTCTTTCACAAAATGCACGATCGACGTGCTTCTCTTTTCCATTTTATTTTCTTTTTCCCCCTTTTCTCTTCTCTCCCTTCTGCCGCCGCCAATGCTGACTGCCCCACCGCTCTTCTTCTCCACTCAGGGGTCTTCCTTTTACTTCCTTGTCACACAGCCATGGCAGCGGGAATAGTTCCCCCCCCCCCCCCCCCCACCTCCACGCGCGTTCGCCGCCCACCGCCTCTGCCGCCAGCGTCTCTTCCCACCGCACCTTTCCTCTTCTTCCTACAATTCTTCGCTGCGCGATTTATCCAATTGTTCCGATTTGGGGAGATGGTATTCAAGCTCAGGATCGGAGAGTAAAGAAGGCGGCACAACCATGCCGGCGGCGGGGTACCACGTCGGCGTCGGACCGTCGTACATGCGAGGAGCTGTGTTTTGGGAAAAGAATAAACCACTCACTTTTGAAGATTTTCAGATGCCCCGCCCTAAGGCCAACGGAGTTCTGATCAAAACCAAGGGTAATTAATTTGGGTTGTGTTTTTTTTCCTCAATTTAGTTGTTGTACATTATGCTGCAAAGCTTGTTCTTTTTTTCTTTTTTTTTTTTCCTTTTTTGTTTTGGGAATATACTAATTGGAGATGAGAGAGAGGGAAGTAATTGGAGAAGAGAAGTCATTTTTGATTTTTCATTCAATATTTTTGATTTTTGATACGTTTTGTTGTAATTGTAAAGTACAAAAAAAAAGCCACAATACCTTTTTAGGTTTTAATTAATCTGTAGCAAACCAATTATGGATCATGTTATTGGAGGCAAGTTGAAGCTGGGGAGGAAGATTGGTAGCGAATCTTTTGGAGAGCTTTATTTGGGTAATCTCATCGGCAATATTTTATCTCATTTTTTCTTTATAGGCAAAATCTATATAAATATTTATATATGTGCTATTTTAAATTTCATTGAGGAGTAAATATACAAACTGGAGAAGAAGTTGCTGTGAAGCTGGTGAGTAGACTTTTCCGTCTTCGAATTGGATAAATGGTTTAGGTGTTCAATTCTTGAATGAGACTTATGTCCGGAATTTGCGAATCCGATCATCAACCCCGCCGCCGAAGAATCCATCGGTTCGTCTCTTCACTTTTGCTTCCTCTGTTGCATTTCTAATCATAGTAGTTTAGATTTTGGTTCTTAATTTGTCGTGTATTTGTATGATTTTTTTTTGTCGGAGGGTTTTATGATTTGGTGGATCTATTCGTTGAAGTAAGCGGAACTCAAAAATCTCAGATCAGTAGTGTGGAAATGGTTAAATGTTTGATAAATTAGGGGAAATCTAATCTGAGTTGCGATATCATAAATAATTGATAGGGAAATAACAGGAGTGCCACTGATTGAATATATATATTTTTTTTATTAAATTGAATTATTACTTTTATATTATTTTATTTTGTAATTAATAGAGGTAAAGAGTAGGGTTTATGGCTGATGAGTGATGACTGGTGCCTATTTCTTTCCTGGTATTTTGTATATACGAATATGTCTGGTGATATCAGCTGCTTCGGCTAAATATATTGATATTGCAGTGGAAGCTGCTCGCAAAGCATTCTTCAGAAATGGTGGCAAAGATTAGTCATCCGCAACTGGGGCCCACCGAGCCAAGTATGTACGAGCCATCGCTGCTAAGGTTTTCCTTCCTCACTCTAATTAAATTTTGTTGCAAAATATTTCAGTTTCTTTGTGGACTATTTTCTCGTATGGTTTGGGGGTGCGATAGAAACTATGTTGGTAATTTTTTGTAAAAGTATAAAATCTTGAGTCTTCCTTCGTGAATTCGAGAACTGAATTGTGTAAAGGTTTATTTCAATTTTATTGGTACTGTTTCGACTTTATTTTGGATCATGCCACATGACTGATTACTGCAAGATAGTTGAGTTTTCATTCTTATCACATCATCCCCTTTTTTTTCCCTTTTTTTGGTTTTGCCCCTTTTTATTCTAAAACACTATCGTATCGTACTTACTGCTCCACATTTGCACTGTATAGTAAGAAGATCATACGACCATTGAGAGATAGACTATGTTGGTAGGATTAGATTTTATAGTTATGTTGGATTCAAATACGCATTTGTAAATAATTTGCAAGAATTGCTTGTACATTTTCGTAGTTACATTCCAACTGATAAGTTATTAAGGTTCATTTTCGTCCAATTGTTTCATAGTTTTGGGGATTGCACAGTTTCACATGGTGCATTCGCATCACCAGCTCCGTCGAAATAACTGATCGACTTGTGCAAATATGACTACCGGACACCGCGCCTTGCGCGGTGCTCCGTACCTAGTATATATATATATATATATATATATATATATATATATAAGAAGGAAAAATCTTGGGGGGTCAATGGCCCCTGCCTGCCCCCATTATGTTCCACCAATGGCAGCGGGCCTACCACATAAATTAATATTCGTTCTCTCGAAAATGTGTACACAAATATAAAGAGACACATGCTTGCAACATAGGTTCAAATCTCAAAGGATTAAACAATAACTTAACTAATACTCTCTCAGTCCCTTTCAATTGTTGTTTTTAGCTTTGCACACGAATTTTAATGTGGTGTTTCTAGTCGGAAAATCAAAGTTTTTTAAGGTGGCGGCGGTGGCCCGAAACTTTTCTGGGGAGTGTGTGTGGTGATGGAAATTTCTCGGCCGACTGAGACCTGTCGATGGCGAAGCAAGAGCGGCGTTACATGCTCTTATGATAGCTCGAGAAAAGAAATGGAAAAAAATTATCGTTGAAGGGGATTGCTTGGAAGTTATTAATGCACTTAAAAGTTCAGAGAGTAATTTGACGTCTTTTGGCGCTCTGATTGAAGACTGTCGTCTCTTTGTTAATTATTTTGATTCTTGTATGTTTTCTTTTGTCAAGCGAAGTGGGAATTGCATTGTCACACAGTAGCCCATCTTAATGTAGATGATTATTACGAAGATGATCATCTTTTAATTCAATTGACATCATTTGCCTAATAAAATGGTTTCACTTTTGTTCTCAAAAAAAAAAAAAAGAATTAAGGATTTCATTAAATGTGTCTTGATTTTATGAAAAATGTATGTTTTTAGACTAAAATGACCTTATATTATAATTAATAAGAGAGAGAAATGAATTATAAAAGAGTATTAGAAAGAGTTAATAATGATATAAACTGGAAATTAAATTATTAATGCAGTATCAAAAATCTAAAGTAGTAAAAGGTAATATGGAACAAAATATTTTTAAAAAGAGACAGTTATTATGGAAAAGAGGGAGTACCATTTTATTTACAAAGAAATCCGAGCAATAAATTAAAGAAAATCAAATACTATAGAAGTATCAAAACAATAGAAAAATAGAAAATAACAAATAACTTAACAGCAAAACAATAATTCAAACATATTTTGGAAAAAAATGGGTTAAATACACATTTTCCCTTAAAGTAAGAGGTGTATAACACTAATCTCCTTCAACTATCAAATGTAACATTACCCTATTCTACCTACTTAAATCCTTAATACAATTAATAATAATATCACAAAAATATTTATACCCTTATATAAAAGTTTTCAAATACAAATAATCAGTGCGTGATTAACATATTTTTATAATTAATTAATCATTTTATTTTCTTATTGTTATAATTATAATTTTATTATCTTATTTTCTTTAGATTAGGATTATCATCATTTTCTAGCACAATTAAAAAAAAAAAAAACAAAGCAATATGCCTCTACGCCCCACGGCGTTTGGCTTTTTAAAAGAGTGATGAATGTCACATTGCGTTCTTATTTGGACAAAAATCATTATTTAAATGTTAAATCTCGTTTTAATTTTACTAATGTCATTTTGATTTCGAACTTGATTTTTACCCTATTCTAATTTGATTTTGGTGAAATTTAAAGCGTCATTTTTATTCCGAACTTGACTTTTATCCTATTCTAATTTGATTTTGGTGAAATTTAAAGCACGGAAGCTGTAGTCTTTTGAGTCAGCCTTTTAATTTCAACTTGAATCAGCTATAGTGAATATCAAATGACAAAGTTATGCATGAATGAGTTATATTTTGAATTTTAGATAACTAAACACATCAAAACTGTGGACAATATCCATTGATCCATTAATATCTTTCTCATCCAAGATCTAACCTTGATGATTCACCCCCTTTTAGCTTTACTTTACCTGCAATTTGAAAGCCAAAAATGTCCAAATAAAATGATTAACAATCTCACTTGCAATTGAGATTTTGTTCCTAAATAAATTAGATTGTACATATTGATTATTCTCCTACATCTGACAACTCTTTCTTTCTGAAAATAGGCTAAAAATGAAGAAACTGAATATAAAATCGTCAAATTAACAGAACTCCACATTTTGAAAGAAGGCGACTTCATGCCGCTTCTGCAACAAATGATTTTCCCAAAAATCATGAATCAAAGAACACGAAGCATCCTGTGTACGTTTCGACCATTCTTACGTAGGGAACCCACGAACATAAAAAATAAGATTAAGAGAGAATCACGGAGGGTGGGATAAGAAAATAAGAAGCAACATGGCTGTTTCTTGAGGGAACAAAAAACCCAAACATACAGCGGTCCTGCGGAAAAAAATTAATAGCAACAGAAAAAAACCATCACAATTATTCCCATATAAATGTTAATCAGGATGTTAAGGAGTAGTTAAAAACAATAATCAGAAATTCACATATTTAAGCAGAGGAAGCTAGTTCTCTTCTAAAGATATCAGAAAAATGAAAACAAATAAAATTGGAATAACAGAAAAAATGTTCACATAAGGCAAGGACTAAAGTTGAGAACTGTTCCTATCTAATTCATTGAAACTATCTAATCATTGTTCACATGATAGATAAACATTAAAACTTTTTTGTTGTTCTATTGTGTATATATATATATATATATATATATATATATTTTTTTTCAGGTCTGTTTTTCCACAGTCGGATTCCGGCGTTGACTTTTTTTAGTTTTTTTTTTTTTTTTTTTACGTCCGCCGCTAAACGTTGACCGTAATTGTGCTGTCATTAATTAACGGTAATATTACTGTCACTGACAGTAAATTAACGTAATTATACTGCCACTGACAGTACATTAACGTAATTGTGTTGTCGTTGACAATATATTTATGTAATTGTACTGCCGTTGACAATAAATTAACGTAATATTATTTTTTTTTGTTATTTTTTTTTAATTTTGTTTGATTTGTTGACAAGTCAACGTAATTATATTATTGTCGTTGACAGTAACTGTAAACACAATAATATTACTGTCAACCAATCAATATTACTAGTTTTTTGGGTTTTTTTGTTTTGTTTGAGTTATTCACGGAGTAGCGTAATAATATTACTGTCTATTATTGTAATATTACTGTGGTTGATGGTAATATTACTGTTGTTATAGTAATACTACTGTCAACCACATCAATATTATTATTTTGTTTGTGTTCTTTTGTTTTGTTTCAGTTATTCACGGAGTAACGTAATAATATTATTGTCTACTATTGTAATATTACTGTGGTTGACGGTAATATTACTATTGTTATAGTAATATTACTGTCATAATAATATTAATTCTTTTTGCTTTTTATTATGTTTACATTTGTTGAATGGTCAACATAGTAATATTGCTGTATTACACAATAATAATGAGTTTTGTTGTGTTAATATTACTGTGTTAGAGATTAATATAGCCATATTACTGTGTTAAACTGTAGTATAGTTAATTTTACTGTGTTTAATAGTAATACAGTTAATATTACTGTCAATCACAACAAATTGCTGATTAAATGGAAAAAAAAAAAGATGTTGCAGAGAGAAAGAAAAAAAAATTAAAAAAAGTCAACGCCGGAAACCGGTGGCGGAAAAATCAGGAAGAAAAAAAATCAACGCCGAAAACCGGCGGAAAAATCAGGAAGGAAAAAAAAAAGAAAAAAAAAGTCAATGCCGGAGACCAGCGGTCAACGGCGGTGACGGGCGAAATTGTCCATAAAAATGTGTTTTGGGTCAAAATTGAATAATTTGTAAATTTTGGGGTGTCAAATTAAGGTTAAATTAAATTAAATGATGAAATTGGAGCATATTGAAGTATGAGGGGCTATTTTAGTCTTTTACAAAAATCTGGACCATGTGTGGACTTTTTTGTAAAAGAGTTTATTGTCTGGATCTCTTTATGAATAAGTACCCATTGATGGGCTTATTTGTAAAGTGCCCATATTTTATTAGGGTTATTTTACAGACCCCCTAATTTCAAAATTATATAGAACTAACTACCAAGCTGATTACACTCTAGGGAAAACCACCCACATTTCGAAAATATTTTGACCTCCCTCTCCCCTTGGCCACCCTAAAGTACCTATAATGCCCTTTTAAAATCAGTTTTAAACTTTAGCCACTTACAATCGTCTCTCTCTTCCTCTCCCATATTCAAATCCCGCCTCCATATATCTCCAACCGGCGAAGTTGCTTTCCGGAGTCATAACTCTCTCTCCGATGGTCGGAATTCGATGGTTTAACTACCGTTGGATTTCTCTCGTCGAACTCTTTCTTTTAGTGGTGATTTCATTGAGTTTGGAGCACTCGATTTGTTTCTGCAATTATTTTTCAGTCGACGCATATTTCTACGACGGTGGGTCTTGCCGAATGTGTATTTTGTGTTCCTGCAGTCGAAATTTGACGGGCTACCCACCGTTGGATTCCTCTCGTCGATATCTATATTGATGGTAATTTCATTCATTTTTATATTTTCAGATTTATTTTTATAATTTGTTTTCATTTGTGAGCGCGAAACTTTGGGTGGTTATTAGCGGCGGCTAGAGTTTTGGTATGAGACAATTGGGGTGAGAAGTCACTAGCTGTTTGGTTTAAAATTCGTAGCATTTCCTAGCTATAGCCTCTCTCTTTCTATCTCTCGATGTCTTAGTGTTTGTTGATTTCTGTGTGTTTTGATGTTTCTTCAATTTTTGTTGATTCACACTAAAATAATTTTTTTTTGTTTTGATTTCGCAATTGCAGCTTAATTTGATGGTAATTTTTTTTTGTTTTGATTTCACAATTGCAGCTTAATTTGATGGTAATTTTTTTTTGTTTTGATTTCACAATTGCAGCTCTAGCGTCACAATAGCCCCTCAATGATGCCCTTTCACCTGTGCAAATGTAATTCCTTTGTTGACCTGCTATTCGTAGATACAAGTATGAAGAAATTCTCAGTAACAATTTGTAACCTAATGAAAGTCATCAATACAAATCAAGATAAATTATTGGTCAATACCAATATTAGAAGTACACTTAGTGAACAGACCTTGAGATAAGGGTAGCAAACGTTTCTGCAAATTTCTGGAAACACATCTTTCAATAGACTCTTTACTGCACGTTTCCAGTTATTCTTTCTGATACAATTGAATGTATACCTATTATATGTAAATTATTTCAATTACCGAAATAATAGAGTAAACAAACATATTTTAGTGGATAAGCTTACAAAGAAAAACAATTGCATACCTTTGAGCGAAACTCTTTTTTCTCTGTTTTCTTTGTTTTTACCACTTATCGTCTCAATACACAAAAAAAGGAGAACACTTGTAATAAATAACTATATATGAAATATACTAACATCATATAGAATGAAAACTAAACAAAATTAACTCTTTACCTTTGTTATGTCACTGCCCCGGTATAAATGTAGAATATGACAAAGTTGTAATATTCTCATAAGGAGACAGAAATACATAAGTCTTGGAATAACTACAGTAAACAAAATTAACAATCACTTAAACTACAAAATAATATACCCATAAGGTAATAGGAAGAGAAGATCATTTATTCCCAGTGTACCTACATAAGTAACATATTGTGAGATTTGCAAAACCAAAAGTTGTCAATAACTAGGATATTAAGACTTACACTTAAATACGCACACATCCAAATTTCTCAATGCTATATCCTCGGGAAGCTTCGCAGAATAAGCAAGTACTACTATACTTTTCTTGCCACCTTTAGACTTCATTACATCATCAACACTTAGCTGCGTGATACCAGACACAGTAAAAATGATACCAGACATAGTTACAAAGTATAATCGAAGCATAATATGATTTGGACAGCAGAACATTGAACAATAAAATGGCAAACAAGCCAACTATTGACTCATAATAAACGTGCACGGAGAACCTTTTGAACATCTCATTCGCTCAATATGTTGTTAGTGACTCTTTGCACTTCAGAATATAATCAAAATACATAATTACTAATCTTGTACTAATTTGGCAGAATAAGATTCTATTATGGCGAAGAACAACAAAGGCGATATGACCGGAGGAACAAGAACATTGGAAAATAATGATAAAATTGAATTAAATGTTCAAATTCAATGGAAACAAATTTCACCCTAAATTAAATTTACCTGGAACATGCAACGACATAGTACTAACACAACTTCCACTGTGAAGCCTCCATCAACAAAAATAATTGACTACACCACACAAACATATGTAAAACCTAATGTTAAAATGCCATAAATACTCTGTTAAACAAAAGAAGAAAAAGTAAAACACAATTTCAATTTAAAAAAAAAAGGTATTTTTTACTAACTTAATCTAATAATAATTCGAAATTAATAAAAATAAATTTCCTGAACACATTTTTAAATTGAAAATTGAAAAATAACAACCATTGCGTGGTAAATTTATTAAAAATATAGCTACAAAAATATGGAAAATCAGTATTAAAAAGGGTGTTTCAGTAAGATATATACCTCGATCCGTTTTTACCAAATGGTCGTCACCAATAATCCAATATGGATGCTGAATCGCAACATATATGAGTTAATTATTGTGTAAATGATAATTCTTTGTCCGATTGAAATATGTAACTGTGTAAAAGGGGCTAAAAAAACAACCGCACTAAAATCGAAATCTACATCAGCGCGACATGGAAAAGGGGAAGGATATGTGAAGCGGAAAAAACATGGCAGCAAAGTAAGGAGTGAAAGGAAGAAGATATGAAGTGAATAAAAATGGCAAATCAATTAGGAGAGAAGTAGGGCGGTGGGAAGGGAAAAAAGAATAAGGGCTATGCGGAAATCCCTTTTTTGAAGGTCAACTTAAATGAATCAATTACTCTTATTCATCAAAAAAAACTTAAATGAATCAATTTTACGAGATTTGGACGCTAATTTTATTTTTATTTTTTGTGACCCTTGATAAAAGCGTGTTATGACGGTTTATAATGTGTGTCTCAATAAAAGACGTATTTTATGACTTTTCGTTCAAAAGCGTCTTAAAAGTATATTTTTGGGAATTAAAAAACTGAAAATATAAATATCAAAATTAAACGGAATACTTTTAATTTAAGGCGTCACAAAATAATAGATATTGAGACGGATTTTTTAAGCCGTCATTTGAGCGTCACGGAAAGCTATTTTTCTAGTAATGAAAGTCATTGATCATCTCCTTGAAGGTGTAAAAAATTTGGTTGAAGTTACATCTGTTTCAACTTACAATGTTCAACAGACTGTATACATTACTATATATTACTATACATTATTGGTTACATATAGTAACATGTAGTTAGTTACATATGCATATATTTGTGTATTTTCGATTTGTATTTTATTAGTTATGAGGTGATTTATAAAAAAAATATTGAAATTTGTAAATTTTTGTTGTTGGGATTTATGAATTTCTTTTGTATAAGCCAATATTCGTGTGTGTGTACAATTGATCGACTAAAAATATGATGTAAAAAAAACATAACTACGAACGACTATAGTTTACTGCAGTTACATGTAGTTACATTTAGTTATTTTCAATGCAGTAAACATATTGATTTGAAAAAAAAAAAAAAAAAATTAAAAAAATTAAAAAAAATTAAAAAAAAAAAAAAAATATATATATATATATATATATATATATATATATATAAATTTAACAAACACGTTTATTTAAAAAAAATATAATAATAATAATAAATAAATCAGCGAAAATGCTAAATACATGACCAAAAATGCTGAATGCAGTTTGACCGAAAATTTCATGTAAAGATAGTATATTTTTGTCTCTTCAGGAATATGTTAAATAATGATTTTGACTTGGGTGTATCCCTAATTTATTTGGTAGCTAGGGATAAGTAAAATAAGCACATTTTATTAATAGCTACCTTATTCACTTGGGAATTTGTATAGGCTCAGCTACGCAGTCTTTAACATGTACGTTTAAAATAACATATATTTCTCTAATCCATTTTATGTTAGACACAAATTCTAGACATATACAAATTAAGGTTATATAATCCACCTCGGCACCATCACCGACGGTCAAAGATGTGGGGAATCGGATAGAGACCACCGGTGGCAACATAGGACATTGATTTTTTAAGAGGCAGCTCCTCCCATTTTGGGCTCTGCTTTATTTTTTTAGACTTTTAATAAACTAGCCATGAATGCCGATATGCATGGTGACGGGAAGGAATTTGGTGATTATTATGAAAAATACACGTGAAAACTATTTATTAATGATTTGTTATTTTATCATTTTGTGTTTGCTTCTATTTATTATATCTTTTCTTGGGTTGATTTTTTTTTTTTTTGATAATTACTTGGGTTGATTCATAAGTATTTGGGTATAACAACAAATATACTAACGCCTGGGGCTGGACACAAATTGCAAATTTGGAGGAAAGTTCTTGAGATTTAAATAGGACCCTGACTTATTTTTTTGCTCATCATGTCGTTTTTTATTTACAATTTTAATCGGTAAATTGGATGAGATTCCGTTATATGGTTTGTTCAATTACTGAGGATTTTTTGAAAATTTTGGAAGACTTTATTCTATATTGGACCCTCGAGATGTAGCCTTTTAGCACTTTCACGAAATTATTCAATGTATTGATGATTTAGTTCCCTTCTTTATTTGGCCTTCTAGAAATATGTGGTATAATCTTTATCAAAGAATCATTTTTTCTCTAATCATAGTTGATAGTTGGATCTGCTTGTTGTTACGGTTAGGGTCATATATTATTGGGGCTCTTTGAGGAAACCCCCTCATTACTTTTTTTAATGGAGAGAGGTCCAAAATATTTCAGTCCATTTGAGAAAAGTCCACACCCATTTTAAGCTAATATGTTTTGCAGCTTTGCCCCCGCCCGCCACATTAGCACTGGGTCACGCGCTCAACAATTTTTTTTTCTTTTTCGTTTTTCCGTTTTTTTCCTTTCTTTTTTGTACCAGTTTTCTTAATCGACTATGGAGCATAGTCGATTAGCCTTAATCGACTATGCTTCATAGTCGATTAAGAAAATTCTTTAATTTTTTTTTGTTTTTTAATTTTTTTTTCCTATATCAGTATATTATTCAACTATGATGAAGCATAGTCGATCAAAAGTCTGCTACTAAAAATAACAAATCAAAACTGCAAAAAATGCAAAATCAACTATATTTTACAAAAAAACAAAAAATATAAGAACATTATAATTGATTTATACAATTGGAATCAATAAACAAAAAAAAAAAAAAAAAAAAAATTGGAATGGATCAACTTTAATCCACTACCAGAGCATAGTCGATTAAGAATCTGCTACTAAAAATAACAAATTACAACTGCGAAAAAATGCAAAATCAACTATATTTTACAAAAACAAAAAATATACAAACATTATAAATGATTTATACAATTAATTGAATCAATAAACAAAAAATCCAAAAAAAAAAATAAAAAAAGTTGGAGTCGATGAACCTTAATCGACTACCAGAGGATAGTCGATTAGCTTAATCGACTATGAACATGTACATAGTCGATTAAGGTTTTAGCCTGCGCGAAATTCTCTACACGCACCGTCATCCGCCCAATCCACAAAAAACCCTAAATCTACCTCACCATCGTCACCACACCGCCGCCACAACACACCATCTCCACCTTACTTTGATATTATGACAGTTTTTTTTATTACAAATAAATAAATAAAATCACAACTCGCACCACCAACCAAAGCAGAACCACCACCCATCAAAATCCGATTACGATCGACAATTTTACCTCTTTTCGCCGCCGATGTAGCAATCGTGGCATTCGAACTCAGAAATCGCTATCAAAATCATCGTCATCTTTATGGCTTTTGTTAAGATCTGCAACGACGGCGACGGCGACGGAGACGGCAACGACGACGACGGCTTCAACGGAATTGGCATCGTTATTCTGGCGGTGATGTCGGTGGTTGGTTCTTCATCTTCCGATAAGAGAGAATGAGAGAAAAGTATAAAAGAGAGGAAAAAAAAAGCAGAGAAGAGACGCGAGAGAAGAGACGGAAAAGAGAAAATAAAATTAGGGTTTTGAAAGAGTATAGTAGACAATTAAGGGTAATTTTGGAATTATGAAAATATCACTTGGGTGGATATTAGCTAAGGGAGTTTTCTCTAATTATTTTTTGGAGGGGGTGTTTCCTTAACTCATTTTCCTAGATGAGGGTTCTTGCTAATTATCCCTATATTATTTGTGTGCTTATTTGATCAGACTTGTCTTACAAGTTTAATTATGTCGGTCAAATACAAAACTCGTGAGTCTGGCTGGATTATCACATATATATGTATTGAGAACTATGAACATGTACAATATCTTACATATATGTTTAAGTAATCATTATACGTTGCAATAATTTATATTTATGATTGTTTTATAATTCATTTACTTGATTTATGAAAATAAATTTGTATCTTAAAAATAATTAATGTGCTCAACTGAGGGCTCGTTTGGTTAAACTTATTTTAAATAGTTGATAACCTCTTAAAATTACACATTTTGAGTAGCTTGTTTTTAAAAATTACCAAGCATTTCGGAAGAGCTTATAAGCTCTTATATATCTTACAAGTTTTTTTAACATCTTATAAGCTTAGCCAAACACCCTCTTAATTGACTTTGGAAAATTAAAATTCTTAATCAATTAATTTAACGTAAAAATATTCTCAATTATTTTTACAATCGAAAATAGTACAATACTATTAATGCCAATGGTCATCGTGGTAATGGTAATGGTTCTGGAAGTGGAGTGGAGAGAAAACAATGGAATCTTATTTGGAATATGAAACTTCCCCCAAAAGTTCGTATTTTTGTGTGGCGGGCGTGTAATGGAATTTTACCAACATCGCATGAATTATATCGGAGAAGAGTTAGTAATAGTGCTGCATGTATTCGGTGTGGTGATACGAATGAAACAATTATGCATGTGGTCAGTGTATGTAAGGGGATGGATAGTATTTGGAGCGCTCCACCTTTTGACAAATTTTGTCTTGAACCAGAGATTTCTAACTATTCGACATGGCTCGAACAGTTAATGGGAAAGTGTTCTAGTGATGAAGTTGAGCTTGCGGTAATCTTGAGTTGGAAAGCTTGGCATAACAGAAATCAGGATGTGCATGGTTCGACGAGCATGGCCGCCGGAGACATGTTGGCCTGGGGGAAACTCTTTCGCGAGGAATACAATAGGGCAAAGTTTTATGTCCGACAAGATAACACGAGACTTTTTCCAGATTCATGGCGTCCTCCAAACGCTGGCACTATAAAGGTGAATTTTGACGCTGCATTTCCAGTCGGCAAAAATCTCTATAATGTCGCTATAGTAGCAAGGGATTCAAATGGAGAGTGTGTTTGGTGGAGTCGACGACAACTCTTTGGACGTCCAAGACCAGTTGAGGGCGAAGCTAGGGCAGCTTTACATGCGATCATGACGGCCAAAGAGAAGGCATGGCCATCGGTAATTTTCGAAGGAGACTGCCTTGAAGTGATCAGCGCTCTTAAGTGTGATGAAGAGAGTTTCTCGACGTATGGCGCTTTGATTCAGGAATGTCGTAGTGTCCTTAATTTCTTTGATAATCATTCATTCTCTTTTGTGAAACGAAATGGGAATAAGATAGCCCATTGTCTAGCAACATCTGTTGCATCTGTAATCGGTAGGGAAGGGGATAGTCTCCCAACTCTTTTGGCCCAAGATGCCTAATTAAAATTCTACATTTTATCTCAAAAAAAAAAAAAAAAAGTCAATAGCATATTTTAAATTATATTTAATGTTAATTGTACCCGTACTAATCTGTGTGTAATTCAAGTACTATTTACGAAATAAGAATACGTAATATTAATAATACTAGTATTTTTTTCCCGTGCGATGCACGGGATATTATTTCAAAAGTGAAAAAAAAAAAATCAATTTAATACATAATAAGAAAATATAGTACATAAACATAGCAAAATTTAATAACGTAGTATTACTCATATTTTATATAACATTAGTTTTTTTAAATCTTATATATTAAAATTTATAATCCAAATATATAGGTTTAAATTTAACAAATCGAATTTCTATCTTTATATGTTAAGATTTGAGATATATTGATGAAAAATAGGAGATCGATAATTATTGAAAATTAGTACAAAAAAATATTAAAAATAAATAATTAGAATACATTAGAGTTTTTTAGGGTTGCCCAGCGTTTCTTTCTTTTATATATAAGATTAACTATTTACGAGCATAATTTTTATTCAAATGGAGAAGATAATAAATAAATAAAACGTCAAATACTTGTGCTTGTAACATCCAATGAATTCTATTTCTTTACTGAACATAGAGCACGAAGAAAAATAATTACAATAATAATATATCCAAAACATATTATGGGTATTCTGGAAAGAGATTACAAGAAAAAGAATTAATACATATAAGAAAAAACAGGTAAATAACATTTTTTTAATGTTTATTGATGATGAGACGCTTCAAGATTTTGTGAAATGTTTAGTGAAAACATGAATATAAATATAAGTACAAATT
Organism: Erythranthe guttata; assembly: GCF_056151865.1. Lineage (NCBI taxonomy): Eukaryota > Viridiplantae > Streptophyta > Magnoliopsida > Lamiales > Phrymaceae > Erythranthe > Erythranthe guttata. The sequence goes on along the minus strand of NC_142536.1, from coordinate 15,086,991 downwards.
ATGAATTTAAACATGATGCGTTGAAATATTAGACAAAACTAGACTCTAAATACCTTATCTAATTGTAATAACATTCAATCAATTTTATTTCCTCACCGAGCACAAAGAAAAATAATGACAACAATGATCTATTTATCTAAAAAAGTATGATAGTGTTACAGGAAGAGGTTGCAAGAAAAAAAAATTCATACATATAAGAACAAAACAGGTTAATAAGATTTTCTAATGATGATCGATAGTGAGGTGCCTCAAGATTTTGAAAGAAAAAAAATCAAGATAAAAAAATAAACAATGATTAATGGAATCTTTAATACAAATATAAGTAGAAATTATGAATCTAAACATATTGTAATATTAGATAAACTTTGACTAATGAAAAATAATATCAATTCACCTCAAATAATTCGATATTTTTAATATATTTTATTATTTGAAAATATGTCAAAATTAAGGAAAAAAAAAAAAAATCGAATAAATTAACACAAGACATGCAACGCACGTCCACCTTCCTAGTATTTACTTATAAAAGGATGAATGGTTATAAGATTTCTTTCCTTTTTTTGTATGTTCAAAATTATTTATTATTTATTATTTATTATTTATTATTATTTATTATCATTTATTATTATTTTATTATTATTATTATTATTATTATTATTATTATTATTATTATTATTATTATTATTATTATTATTATTATTATTATTATTATTATTATTATTATTATTATTATTATTATTATTATTATTATTATTATTATTATTATTATTATTATTATTATTTATTATTATTTTATTATTATTATTATTATTATTATTATTATTATTATTATTATTATTATTATTATTATTATTATTATTTATTATTATTTTATTATTATTATTATTATTATTATTATTATTATTATTATTATTATTATTATTATTATTATTATTATTATTATTATTATTATTATTATTATTATTATTATTATTATTATTATTATTATTATTATTATTATTATTATTATTATTATTATTATTATTATTATTATTATTATTATTATTATTATTATTATTATTATTATTATTATTATTATTTATTATTATTTTATTATTATTATTATTATTATTATTATTATTATTATTATTATTATTATTATTATTATTATTATTATTATTATTATTATTTATTATTATTTTATTATTATTATTATTATTATTATTATTATTATTATTATTATTATTATTATTATTATTATTATTATTATTATTATTATTATTATTATTATTATTATTATTATTATTATTATTATTATTATTATTATTATTATTATTATTATTATTATTATTATTATTATTATTATTATTATTATTATTATTATTATTATTATTATTATTATTATTTTATTATTATTATTATTATTATTATTATTATTATTATTATTATTATTATTATTATTATTATTATTATTATTATTATTATTATTATTATTATTATTATTATTATTATTATTATTATTATTATTATTATTATTATTATTATTATTATTATTATTATTATTATTATTATTATTATTATTATTATTATTATTATTATTATTATTATTATTATTATTATTATTATTATTATTATTATTATTATTATTATTATTATTATTATTATTATTATTATTATTATTATTATTATTATTATTATTATTATTATTATTATTATTATTATTATTATTATTATTATTATTATTATTATTATTATTATTATTATTATTATTATTATTATTATTATTATTATTATTATTATTATTATTATTATTATTATTATTATTATTATTATTATTATTATTATTATTATTATTATTATTATTATTATTATTATTATTATTATTATTATTATTATTATTATTATTATTATTATTATTATTATTATTATTATTATTATTATTATTATTATTATTATTATTATTATTATTATTATTATTATTATTATTATTATTATTATTATTATTATTATTATTATTATTATTATTATTATTATTATTATTATTATTATTATTATTATTATTATTATTATTATTATTATTATTATTATTATTATTATTATTATTATTATTATTATTATTATTATTATTATTATTATTATTATTATTATTATTATTATTATTATTATTATTATTATTATTATTATTATTATTATTATTATTATTATTATTATTATTATTATTATTATTATTATTATTATTATTATTATTATTATTATTATTATTATTATTATTATTATTATTATTATTATTATTATTATTATTATTATTATTATTATTATTATTATTATTATTATTATTATTATTATTATTATTATTATTATTATTATTATTATTATTATTATTATTATTATTATTATTATTATTATTATTATTATTATTATTATTATTATTATTATTATTATTATTATTATTATTATTATTATTATTATTATTATTATTATTATTATTATTATTATTATTATTATTATTATTATTATTATTATTATTATAATAATTATTATTATTATTATTATTATTATTATTATTATTATTATTATTATTATTATTATTATTATTATTATTATTATTATTATTATTATTATTATTATTATTATTATTTATTATTATTATTATTATTATTATTATTATTATTATTATTATTATTATTATTATTATTATTATTATTATTATTATTATTATTATTATTATTATTATTATTATTATTATTATTATTATTATTATTATTATTATTATTATTATTATTATTATTATTATTATTATTATTATTATTATTATTATTATTATTATTATTATTATTATTATTATTATTATTATTATTATTATTATTATTATTATTATTATTATTATTATTATTATTATTATTATTATTATTATTATTATTATTATTATTATTATTATTATTATTATTATTATTATTATTATTATTATTATTATTATTATTATTATTATTATTATTATTATTATTATTATTATTATTATTATTATTATTATTATTATTATTATTATTATTATTATTATTATTATTATTATTATTATTATTATTATTATTATTATTATTATTATTATTATTATTATTATTATTATTATTATTATTATTATATTATTATTATTATTATTTATTATCTATACTACTTATAAAAGTATGAAAAAAGTATGAATGTTAGGTAAGGTTTCTTCCTTTTTTTGCACTTACAAAAATACCCTCCATATAAGTAATGTTTGAGGGGCAATTGGAGTAATAGTTCTTAATAATAAACAAATAATTTTAATTGATTATTCAAGTAATTATACTACACGAATGTCTTCTTCTATTTAATAGGGTACATCCATTTGTATTCCTCCGGCTTTCTTATTTCATCAATTTGTAACTGAAAATTTCATTAGTCTTGTCATTTAAGTCCCCCTAATCTATTATCATGACCAGGGTATACAAAGGTCAAAGGGCATATGCTACATGTTTCAGATAAACATTTCGGATGTTTTTGTAATTATTTTTGTAATTTGCTTAGAAATTATATATAGTATTTAAGGTTTATTCTTGTGTGCTACATGTTTCTGATATATATTATATGAACATTTTATTTTATGCTGTAAATTGTGCTTCCAATTATATTATTATGAAAAATATGTTCCAGGGCTTTAAAAAGGTGGAATTTGTTGTCTGAGATATATGAAGCAATATGGTATTCTTTGAAAGATGAAACAAATAATATCAAGAATTTAAGAATAAGGCCAGGTAAGTTTTTTTCTTGTCAAAACTAACTCGTCATTGTGGTGTTTTCAGCTTATTTTTCTTATTAGTTGTGTCATTTCATTATATTTACATTTTGCTATAAATTTCTTGGACAATTTCAATGGTCCGAAAACAATATATGTTAGTTGGTACTTGGTATTATCAAACTTGTAAATTAAAGTGGAGTTGTAAATTTATATTTAGTACAATTGTGAATTTATTTGGAATTTTTATATTGTTGTGTATTATTTAAAATTTAAAATTTGTATCATTTTTCTTTCTCTTCATATTATTTTGAAAAGGGCAAAATACACTTTACCCCCTTGTACTATACCTTATGTAACACTTACCCCCTTGTACTATGGAAAATACACTTACCCCCTATTTTAATGGTCAACCTATTTGACTCTTAACGGTGTTAGTAGTAAAATAAATTTAATATATTTTTAATAATTCTTACTAAATAACAATTTTTTTATTTAAAAACATAATATATGTACTATGAATAAATTAAATAAATATTTAAGATAATAATATTTTTTAAATTTAAATAAGAAAAATATTATTACTTTTTCAATTCAATATATTTTTTAATAATTCAACACCTAATTTTTATTAAAAAAATATTTTTTCATTGTGGATAATTATATTAAATAAGTATTTAACATGTATAAAATTTTACATATAGGATTAAAATATTTAATCATTAGATATTTATATTAAAAATTGTAATTCTACGGTAATGTTTTTTTAACGATATATGCTAATAATTTATTTTATTTATTTGTAACATCAAATTTCATTTAAGCCTTTTACATTTAGGATTAACTATACGAAATTTAATGTTACAAATAAATGTTAAAATTCAATGTACACAAACGGCTGGCAGTTCAAGACATCGTGTTCACTAACTAGCCAAGTAAATCCGATGCTATACCGCTAAGGAAGGTTCAAAGCCAAAAGCTACCTATCCCCATTGCAATAGTTTCCACTTGAACTCTCGATAGAATCCATCGTTTTTCGCTAATTTCATTCATGTGGAGGATTGTTGGAATTTTATTTAATAAAATAAAATTATTTTTGAATGAAAATAAAAAAAATATTTTTAGGCACCTATTTGATCAAATAGGTGTGACAATGAAGAGGTGTGGCCACACCTCTTCACTTGTTTAATTTCCTAAGGGTTGTGTTCATTAATCACAACCATTGGAAACTTATAAATAGAAAGTCCACATGTTTGATTGAATAACAACAAAAAAATCAATTCAATTCTATAATTTTGTTCTATGGAATTCTTCCTTCTTTAGCCCGGAAATATTCTTCGTAGAATATTTTCTTCCGTATTCGATTCGAGAGTTTGAGACACAAAGTAACGTTCGTTGTACTCGGGATTTTGAGTGCTCATATGCTGAGTTAGCCGTTGTATCTTGGGAGACACTTGCCAAATAACCGTAAGCACCGTAGCGGGGCAATATTGTCTTAAGGAAAGAGTTTTCTCGCCTCGGCTAATCTTTTCGTATTTAGACTAATTTATTTGATCATTTTACTAAATCACTACCCGTTTTATGTATCGGGAACAGCAATCTTAAGACAATAATTTACTAAAGGGAAATGGAAGCCAAAGAAGTTCAAGTTCAATGGAACGTGTCACAATTGCGGCAAACCAAATCACATGGCAAAGGACTGTCGTCAACCCAAGAGGCAAGCTAACATGGTCGAAGACAAAAGTGTTCCTATAGACATGTCCGATCTCAACTTATTATGTGCCGTAATCTTTGAAGCTAACTTGGTGGACAATCCCAAGGAATGGTGGCTCGATACGGGTGCAACCCGCCACATATGCTCCAACAAGGAGTCGTTCTCCTCCTACACTCCAATTAATGGTCAAAAGGTGTTCATGTGAAACTCTGCCACCTCGGACATTGTAGGCATAGGAAAGGTTATTTTGAAGCTCACCTCCGGGAAGGAGCTCACTTTGGTTAATGTACTGCACGTTCCGGATATCCGTAAAAATTTAATTTCCGGAACGCTGCTTACTAAGGCTGGTTTTAAATTAGTTCTTGAGGCTGAGAAGTTAATTCTCACCAAGAATGGTTGTTTTATAGGGAAATGCTATGTTGATAACGGCCTTGTTAAGATGAATGTAATGACGCTTGTTCACAAGCTTGATGATAATAAAATTACTAATTCTATGTACTTGATAGAGTGTTCTAAATTATGGCATGTTAGACTAGGACATGTGAATTTTAAGACACTCAAAAAGTTAGTAGACTTAGAACTACTACCTCATCTTAAATTCGATTCTCAAAAAGGAAAATGTGAAACTTGTGTAGAAGCAAAAATGACTAAATTGTCATTTAATTCTGTTGAAAGAACAACGGAACCTCTAGATTTAATTCACAGTGATATTTGTGATTTAAAATTTGTGCAAACTAGAGGAGGAAAGAAATACTTTATTACGTTTATTGACGATTGCACTAAATATTGTTATGTGTTTTTGCTAAGGAGCAAAGACGAGGCCTTGGAAGCTTTTAAAAGCTATAAAGTTGAAGTGGAAAATCAACTTGGAAGAAAAATCAAAATGATTCGAAGTGATAGAGGTGGAGAATATGGTGCTCCATTTGATGAATTTTGTTCTCAAACATATTGACACGATTTGGTGCTACCCACAAAATTTGAATTGACGAACATATAATTTATCGGGTACGTTTTTTAATTATAAGATATCTATTTGTGCAATAAATTGATAATGCTATATGATATAATGGTGGATTATTGCATGATAGTTTAATTTTAATATGTGGAAGAATGGTAAACTATATACAATAAACTATATACAATATATTTGCTTAATGAATATTCATTATGTTTGTGTATCTACATTAATGATATAAATAATTTTATCCTTAAATGCAATAAAGTGATAGGTGAAAGAATTTATGGTCCCGAATTCGTTTAATACAGAGGTGTTATCTTAAGTGTTATGACACTTGAACAAACATGCAGCGGAAATATAAAGATAAAAGAACAATACTCAGGATTAAAAATGTTCACAAGTAAAGACTTGTGAACTTGCCCTTTACAGGACGAAAAATATATTAAAATCAGTATTCCAAGAATACAAACAGAAGAGGTGCGAAAACTTCTTCCTTATGAATGAATCTTTTTCAAGATCATTCTTACAATCAAATCTAGATACTAAAAGAAAAATATTAAAAATTCTAGATTTCAAAGATGTACTCGTGAGGAGTACGTAAAGAACTTATGAATGAATCACTATCTTGATCATTCTTACAACCAAGTCTAGAAACATATATACTAAACAATCTAGACTACAAAGAATGTACTTATGAGAAGTACGTAAAGAATGTACTCATGAGGAGTACAAACAACCGATTCTTAAAACCACTCTAAAGCACTCATGTATTCTTTTCAGCTCTCGGTTTTTTATTTCGTAGAATCGATAATCTTCCTTGAGTATTGAATTCGGTATTTATAAGAATTCCAAGCATCCACTACTCAGCCCATGATCTGCAAGAAAACCAACCACAAGAGCACTCAAGAACATGGGTTAGTGGGTTAGTGGGTTAATTAGTTAGGAAGTTAGAATAAAATCCACAATTAAATCCACTAAGCACTACTTAGCCCACTAAGCACTATACTTAACCCACTAAGCACTATACTTAACCCACTAAGCACTACTTATTCCATAACTAAAATTTAGTTTAAAAAATAAGAAAGTTAAAAACACAATGTGGAAATAATCCACGTGTTTCAAACTCCCCCTTTTTAACTTTCTGATCAAAACTAAATTTTAGCTTAACTCCCCCTGAGTCATTGCTTGAACTCCCCCTGAATATAATAACCAATATAGCAAATAACAATAATAGTGCAATCCTAGCATAAAAGATCAGAGGGAAAATAACAAACTGAACAAAAACAAATATTGTTCATAAAAATAACTTTAGAGCAGAATATCCAAAGTGTCCTCAGTATCAGCTGCTGCTGCTTTCCTCTGCTCCTTCAGCTTCACCCTCATTCTTTTCTTCTTCTTCATTAACTCCATGTTCTCTGCCTCTGGCATCCAAATGATGAGAAGTCCCTGCTTCAACTTCATGACTAGCTTTTTCTCCCCCTTTTTGATCAGAAAGAGTTTTTCGGAGCATTTCCACCATGGACTGGTGATAGGTAATCTGAGCTAGAGAGTGAGTAAGCTGTTGTAACAAGAGATCTCTAGGAACATAAACAAGATTGTCAGGGGTGTTGTCAACATGAGGAGCAACACCTTCAGTACCAAGATTATTTTGACCTGATTCAGTTGAGAGAAAATTATCTCCATTCCAGGGAAGATCTTGGACATGAGTAGCTTTGAGAAAATTTTGAGAAACAGTTATCATGCCAAGTGGAGTGTGAAGATATTATGATTCATCTTGGCCCAAATTTTGAGAAAACAGAATGGAGTAGATGAGAGAAGGATACGAAAGATGAGTGGAGGATGAAATTTTCTGGGCAAGATGACCTAATTTTTTAAAGAAAAGTTTGCCAAAATCAACTTGTAATTCCATCCCCAATTTGTACATGAGTACTGCATGAGGTTTAGTAATCACAGAGACATTTTTGGATGGAATCCAATTCATCACTGTGAGTCTGAACAAGACAGAATAAAATGCAGTGATTTGAGAAACTTTGAATTTTCTGGGGTGAGCAGGCCAACATTTTAAACGATTGCCAGAAACAGTCTTACAAACCTCAGTAAAATCACCATAATTATCCTCATCAATCACAGTAGGAGTTTGTAAATGAGAGTTGATAATTTTGGGAGAAAAAAAATGAAATTTCACACAAAAACTTTGCCAAAGTTTGGAGAATTTTTTTTAAAAAAGAGGTTTGTAACAGAGGGATCATAAGAACAGGCAATCTCAACTAGACTAAGGATTTTTCTTTGATCACGAAAATCAGTAATCCTATGTCTATTAAACTCATCCTTGGAAATTTTCTTCTCCTCAATGAATTGGCAATTCATGATTTGAGGACTCAAATTTGAATCAGATTCAAAATAAAAGGTTGTACTGAAAGCATTGTTTACCTCAAAAGGAGTTGACAGATCATTTTCCCATCCAATTTCAGCTCTTCTTCCTCAGAAGATTCCTCTTCTTCTGAGTCTTCAAGTTCATCTGGGATGTATGTTGGTTCACGTGATGCAACACGTGGGGCAGCATTTTCCTTCATCTGAGAGAATTCCTCAGACGAGTCACTGTCTGACTCTGAGGGTGGCAATTTTTTGCGAAATGAGACAAGGAGAACTTCCCAGCTATCATCACTTTTCTCTTCTTCTTCAGCCTGGGAAGGTGATGCATCCACTTGAACAGCTGCCTCTGCCAGAGTTTCCAGTGGATCTTCATGTGGAGCAGAGAGTGTTTCTTCAGTGGTGGTGAAATCCTGGGCATCAACAGTTGGAATGTCTACATGCATAGCAGAAGACATCCCAGAAAAGTCAGGCATTTCCTCATCCTGGTAGGGAGCAGCATCCTCAGCAGCATTCTGAAGGGCATTGTCTGAGACAGTAGGTGTGGCAGCATTTTCAGGAACATGTGCAGCAACATCTTCGGAAACAGGATGTTTGAGAAGAGATTGTTGCCATGTTAGGCTGAAGTGTCTCCCCCTGAGTTGATGCTAGGGGAGGTGAATTGTTGGATGATGACTCTGAGGAGCTGGAGGATAGAGCTTGAGCCTCTGGTGCTGTAAAAGTAGGATCCCCTGCTTCATCATCAGTTTCTTCATCTACCAAATGAAGACCTCTTCGTGGATTTGGCCGAACTGGAGTGCGGCCACCTCTGCTTCCTCTTCTTCCACCTCTGCTTCCTCTTCTGGGAGAGTTTTCTCCCCTCCGACGTTGTGGTCCAGCCGCATTCAGATCTGGGAAAGGATTCATGCGCTTGGACCGGCGAGTTGGAAATCTTCCTGCAGTGGAAGAGGGACCCACGTACTCGAAGTTGTCTGGGTCAATCGGATTCAGCTCGTCTTCGGGCTCAATAAAGCTGATCGGCATAGCTTCAAGGGTGACAGGATGAATGATGATGGCTCGATTCTGGTCTGCTGGTTCAGGTGCTGCAGCATCGTTGTGGACATCACCAACGGCGGCTGGAAGAGGATTTCTAGGAGGAGATGCCATGATACAGTAGATAAAAAATTGCTTCTTGTGCTTTTGATTTTTGAGTGTGAATTTTCGAAAAAAGAAGCACGAAATTTATAAGCCCTAATTTTTCTTGAAAAAAAATTGAAGTGGAGAAGGTGAAGTGTGCGTTTTTCTTGGAGAAAGTGTGATTAAGGAGAATAAAAGGTCTAAGTGGCTGTTTAAAACAAAACGTGACACATGGCATAATAAGGAGTGGACTTAGTGGAAGATAAAAGACTAACCCATGTACCCCATGACCCATATAAATAGTGATAATTCAAAAAATAATAGTAATAAAAATAATAACAGTAGCACTCACGAAATATTCACAAAAATAAAAAACATTTTTATTGATGATTAATAGTGTGAGAAAAAATTGGCTAACAGGCATAGATATTATTATATATATATCTAATTTTTTTTTTTTTTTTTTTTTTTTTTTTTTTTTTTTAAACTCTTATTTTCAAGTCAAACAATTCACATGGAACATGATCAAGTGTTCAGTTTGAAGGTTCCTCAGTTACTAAGATATGACTATCAAAATAGAGGAGTTTGACTTATATGAGTGTAATTATTCCCTAAATGTTTACATGAAGCATGATCACGTTTCAAGGTGAAAGACTTCCAGTTACTTATTTAGAAAATAATCCATCACAGTGAAGTCATTATTTAAAGAAGCTAAGCTTCAATAAATTATGTTGCAGCTTAAGATGTTTGATGAGATGCTGCAACATATTTCAGGACATGTTTATTGAGTACACATCCCGAGAGATTTTCTGACTTTAGAAAACCTCTCATAATCTAATGCCTTTGTAAAGATGTCAGCCAGCTGATCTTCTGTAGGAATGTACTTTAAGCACACTATATTTTTCTCAACTATATCACGAATAAAATGATGTTTAATATCTATGTGTTTAGTACGTGAGTGTTGAACATGATTTTTTGAAATATCAATAGCACTTGAATTATCACAATATATGGCCAGGGTGCCACTGGTTAACCCATAATCCCCCAACATTTGTTTCATCCAAATTAGTTGACCGCAACATCCTCCAGCAGCTACATATTCTGATTCAGCTGTTGAAAATGATACACAATTTTGTTTTCTACTAAACCAAGAAACCAAATTATTCCCCAAAAAGAAACATGCACCTGATGTGCTTTTTCTATCACTAATATCCCCAGCCCAATCAGAATCACTAAAACCTATCAAATTTGTATTAGTGTCTTTGAAAAACTGAATCCCTAAGTCTACTGTACCTGCAACATACCTAATAATCCTCTTCACAGCTTTAAGATGAGTGACTTTGGGATTAGCTTGATACCTGGCACATACACAAACACTAAACATAATGTCAGGCCTGCTTGCTGTTAGATACAGAAGACTTCCAATCATGCTTCTGTAAAGGGTGCTGTCAACATCTTCAGCAACATCATCCTTGGACAGTTTTTGACTTGAACCCATTGGAGTTTTCATGTGCTTGGCTGACTCCAACTCAAACCTTTTGACCAGATTTAGAGCATACTTCTTTTGATTTACAAAAATTCCTTCACCTGTCTGTTTGATCTCGAGTCCTAGGAAGTAATTCAACTCTCCTACCATGCTCATTTCAAAAGTGTGAGACATAGACTCTACAAAAGACTGTAAGAGGTTAGCACAAGTAGAAAAAACAATACCATCAACATATATCTGTACAATAATGATATGGTTATTTGTTCTTCTAACAAATAGAGTTCTGTCTGCTTCTCCTCTAGTGAATTGTATTTCAAGTAAGAAGTCAGTGAGTCTTTGATACCAAGCTCTAGGAGCTTGTTTAAGACCATACAGAGCCTTCTTAAGCTTAAGCACATGATCAGGTTTGGCAGAATCTTCAAAACCCTTGGGTTGCTCTACATATGCTTCTTCATTTAAAACTCCATTTCGAAATGCACTTTTGATATCCATTTGATACAGTTTGATTATAAGAAAGCAGGCTATAGCAAGAAGTAACCTAATAGATTCAATTCTAGCTACTGGAGCAAAGATTTCATCAAAATCTATACCTTCAATCTGAGTATAACCTTGTGCTACTAACCTAGCCTTATTTCTAACAACTGTACCTTTTTCATCAGTTTTGTTTTTGAAAATCCACTTAGTTCCTATCACATTCACATGGCTTGGTCTGGGAACTAAGTAACAAACATCATTTCTGATGCACTGATTCAGTTCTTCATGCATTGCATTGATCCAGAATTCATCCTTCAGAGCTTCTGCAATATTCCTTGGTTCAACTGAAGACACAAAGCAAGTAGTTCCAGTTAGTGCACATTCAGAAGATAAATTTGCAAATCTTACCATATCTCTGTAATTCACTCTCTCTTTTCTTCTGGTTCTTATCCCATCAAAGATATCTCCCACAACTTGAGTAGATGGGTGATTTTTCTGGATTCTACTTGATGGTTCCTTTCTGCAGACATCATGAGTTAGCTGCAATTCAGCTTATGTACTCTCTGTAGGCTGTATTGAGTCAGGTGTGGTAACACTTGGTTCAACACCCTCTTCTCTTGAGACTGGACTGTTTATATCTGGAGCATCTGTGGCAGTAGTGTCTCCTCCGGTTGTTTCTCCTTCAGCAATCAGGTCATCAACTTCATCTTCAGCTGTTTTACTGCGGAGATCAGCAAAATCATCAAATACCACATTTACAGATTCAACAATGGTTCGAGTTCTTAAGTTATATACTCTATATGCATGACTGTTAGTAGAGTATCCCACAAATAGACTCAAATCACTTTTTGAATCAAATTTAGCTAGATGATCTCTATCATTTAGGACATAGCAAACACATCCAAACACATGCATGTATTCTAGACCAGATTTTTCTTTTAAAAAATACACCAAAGTATATCTTGAAAAATCATCAACACACACAAATACATATTTTTTACCACCTAGGTTTTCTACCTCTATAGGACCCATAAGATCCATATGTACAAGTTCAAAACAAATGGTGGTACCAACGGGTTGTAACACTTTGTGTGGTACTCTAGTTTGCTTTCCCTTCTGGCACATTCCGCATATAGGAATGTCCTTGATCTTGAGATCTGGAATTCCTCTTATGGCATTGTACTTGTTGAGCAGCTTCAGATTTTTGAAGTTTGTGTGCCCTAGTTTCTGGTGCCACAGCTCTACTTCACTTACTCTTGAGCTCTTGCATGAGATGGTGTCACATGTTTCATAACAATTATCCATTGACCTAGACCCTGTCAGTACACAATGATTTCTATTATCAAACACAGAACACCAGTATTTATCAAATTGAACACGTAGATCATCATCACACAATTGACTAATACTGATGAGATTTGACCCCAATCCTTCAACATGTAAGACATTTGAAAGTTTTGGAAGTCCCTCAATACTGAGTGTTCCACGTCCAACCACTTTGCCTTTAGCTCCTCCTCCATAGGTTACACGTCCTCCATTGAGTGTATGGTAGTTTGATAGGAATTCTTTTTTTTCAGTCATGTGCCTAGAGCATCCACTATCAAAGTACCATGAACCTGAAATGTTAGCATTTAAGGAAGTGTATACTGCTTTGCACATAAGTTTACCTTTGGGAGTCCATACTCTACACTCCTTTTTGGTAGATTCTACCTTTTTCTTGGAGATGTTCCCTGGAGTGTTGTGACTCATCCTGTACAACATTTTGTCAGTGCTTAGTTTCTCACATAATGGACGAATATGTCCTCGTGAGAAGCAGTAATGACGAATGTATCCCCTTATTCTGGATTCTGAAGTGGTGACTGTGAAATTCCTAGATTCCTTGCCATCTGACCCCTTTTCTTTGACAAATACAATTTCTTTCTTCTTCACTGGCTTGTGTTTCTTCACTTGTTTCTTGAACCCTAGACCTTCCTTTTTGTTGTACTTTTCCAGTGACACAATCTCTTCGAGTTTAGTTGTGCCGGTGTTCATCCTCTTGATTGCTAGAGTTGCTTCTTTGAGTTCATCTTTCACCTTTGCCAGTTCAAGATCCTTCTTGGTGATACCAACCTCCAAATGAGTGATTGTTTCTTTAAGGGAAGAATTTTCCTTGTTGGCTGCATCTAGAGCTTGAGTCTTCTTCTCCAAGTTGTAGATCAGCTTCTTACACATATCTTCCTCATCACTAACTGCTTCATTGCTGGATTCTGCTGCATTCAAAGAAATAGAGTTTAAACATGTATAATGATCAGTATTAAACTCCGAAATTTCAGTTACTGAAAGTGTTTCAGAAAGTGTTGCAGCATCCAGAGGAACTCCTTGTGATTCTGTTTCAGAGGCACTTCCAGTGAGATATCTGACAGAAAGAGCTTGTTTAGAGGATTGTTGTTCCTCTGTCTGTTCAGGTTGCTCTTCCTCCTCATCACTGACTGCACACATCAGACTCATTCCTCTTCTTCTCAAGGTATTTGCACATTCATTAGCACAATGTCCAAATCCTGAACATGCCCTGTATTTAATATGATCCAAGTTAGGTGGTTCAGAATTTGAACGAATAAATGAAGAATTTTTTGAAATGTTTTGAGAAGATGTTTGAGGAAATGTTCTCTGTGGAATAGATCTGTTCCGGGGCTGAGTTTGTCGATTTTGTGGAGATCCTTCTGGAAATAATTGTCTGGGCTTGATTCCACTTCGTCTGTACGCCCTATTGAATTTCTGAATCTGAAATGCCACATTGTTGAGACATTCTTCTGCATCATCATCATATTCCGGAGCAACATCTTCTTTCTCTAATTCTGCCTGGAGTGCATTTGAGATAGCCTTTCCTTTCTCCTTCCTTTGATCTTCAAAGTTCATCTCTCTGGACTTTAGACTACCAATTAATTCGTCCAGCCTTAGAGATGATGTATCTTTAGCCTCCTCAATAGCAGTAACCGTCATGCTGAACCTTTCTGGAAGAGTTCTCAATACCTTATTCACCAGTGTCTCGTTGCTCAACGGACCACCTAAGGATTGAAATTCATTAGCTAAATCAATCAATTTCTCATTGTACTGAGAAATTGTTTCAGTTTCCTCCATTCTCAGTCTCTCAAATTTGGAAGAGAGTAATCTGAGCTTGGTTCTTCTGACACTATCTGATCCCTCACAATGTAGTTGAAGAACTTCCCAAGCATCCTTCGCAGAAGTGCACACTGAGATTAATTTAAACATTGTTAAATCTACTGAATTAAAAATCGCATTTAACGCCTTTGAGTTTTGGTTAGCATTTGATAGATCGTCTGGTGTCCACCGTAATTCTGGAGTTGGAAACACATCCCCGTCCACATCTGTGATAGTTGGTGGCTTCCATCCAGTGAGAATAGATCTCCATGCTCTCTCATCAATGGCTTTGATGTATGCCCTCATCTTGACTTTCCAGTAGGTGTAGTTTGTGCCATCTAGTACAGGAGGTCGCATAGAAGCAGTCATCTGAGTATCCATCACGAATTCGTTTCTGTAAGGAAAAATAGGAACAAACACTTAGTATACGTCAAGTGTTGGCTCTTGATGCCAAATGAAAGAATTTATGGTCCCGAATTCGTTTAATACAGAGGTGTTATCTTAAGTGTTATGACACTTGAACAAACATGCAGCGGAAATATAAAGATAAAAGAACAATACTCAGGATTAAAAATGTTCACAAGTAAAGACTTGTGAACTTGCCCTTTACAGGACGAAAAATATATTAAAATCAGTATTCCAAGAATACAAACAGAAGAGGTGCGAAAACTTCTTCCTTATGAATGAATCTTTTTCAAGATCATTCTTACAATCAAATCTAGATACTAAAAGAAAAATATTAAAAATTCTAGATTTCAAAGATGTACTCGTGAGGAGTACGTAAAGAACTTATGAATGAATCACTATCTTGATCATTCTTACAACCAAGTCTAGAAACATATATACTAAACAATCTAGACTACAAAGAATGTACTTATGAGAAGTACGTAAAGAATGTACTCATGAGGAGTACAAACAACCGATTCTTAAAACCACTCTAAAGCACTCATGTATTCTTTTCAGCTCTCGGTTTTTTATTTCGTAGAATCGATAATCTTCCTTGAGTATTGAATTCGGTATTTATAAGAATTCCAAGCATCCACTACTCAGCCCATGATCTGCAAGAAAACCAACCACAAGAGCACTCAAGAACATGGGTTAGTGGGTTAGTTAGGAAGTTAGAATAAAATCCACAATTAAATCCACTAAGCACTACTTAGCCCACTAAGCACTATACTTAACCCACTAAGCACTATACTTAACCCACTAAGCACTACTTATTCCATAACTAAAATTTAGTTTAAAAAATAAGAAAGTTAAAAACACAATGTGGAAATAATCCACGTGTTTCAATAGGGTATGTGTTAATTATTTGAATAAGTTTATCATAAACCGCATGACATTTGTCATGAAAATGCAATATTTATTTGCATAAATTGCATATAGTTTGATACGGGATTAACTTTCTCCCAATTTTCATTTGATGTGGAACCGTCCAATTGATTGATTTTCGAATATGTTATATGAAATTTGTGAGTACGTGACCTTATTAACGTTTTTGTTATTAGACTTGTCTCGTACATTAAGTATGAGTTACTTAGTAAAGAGGAATATTACTATACATATTATTATTTGTGTAAGCCATACTAATTCCTTAGAATTGTGTTATTGCATGGACATGCATTGATTACGTGCGATAGAATTTATATCAATTCATTATGTTGGACATGAATTAATTTATGCCATGAAATAATATCCAAACTTTATGTTATTATGTAGTCGTGTGTATACTATGTATATGTTGATAAAGTATGCTTGATCTATTGTTTCTTTCTATGATCGATCAACTAGTATGAAAGTCGTGGTCACATGTCATATAATATGTTATTATAATATTGATGTACATATGTTTTATATATGAATCATACTACAGTGCAATTAAAAGCATGATTGAAATGAATTTTAAAGAAAAAGAAGCTCAATTCATGAGAGCACATGAGTAGTTCTTGTCTCAAGAACATAAAAGAAGATCGAGTCGTTGGGTTCGATTTGATTTGATATCACATTTGCAAGATAATGATCTACAATGTGAATGGATGAGATCGGATTTTGATTTTTCAAATATCCGAAATAGTTGTTAACAACAATGGATGTTTTGTTGAAATAAAATTCGAGCAGTTTACTTAAGAGCTCTTTTTGTAGAATTAAATCGTTGGATTTGGCTGAATTTTGAACGACATGTTTAGGACATACAATCTTAAATTATGACCAATTTGTATATTCTAACTTTAATATTGAATAGTGGAGATCAACCACCATTTGGAGAGATTAATATTCTCTTGTTTATTGACAAGATTTAAGTATCTTGACGAGTTTTCTCTTTTTGAGGAAAGAAAGAAAACTTATTTGTTGACAAGATTTAAGTATCTTGTGAAGTTTCCTCTTTTTGTGATTTCTTGAAATACAATTTTTTTGTAATTAAATCATATTGGTGATCCAATATATTTCTCTAACTAAAGAATAAATGTATTTTGTTACATTGTGTATCCTTATTAATAAAAAAAAATAAGGATTTCAAAGCATTTAAATGCTATGTGAATGAAGGTTGGGAAATGTCAACTTTAACAAATGAATTAAAAATAAGTATTGAAACTATTGGAAAAGGTTTATGGATATCGTATTGATAAATTCTAGAATACATACTCTAGAATTTGTGGGGGAAATTAGATATCCCGAGCTAACCACGTTAAAATATATGTGTGAGTGGTAAATCATCAAAGTGATGAACAACCAAGTTAAAATATGTGTGAGTGGTAAATCATCAAAGTGATGAACAACCAAGTTAAAATATGTAAGAGTGGTAAATCATCAAAGTGATGAACAACCAAGATACAACAAGATGGCAAATAAAATCAATATGTTTGATTTTGATTTGATTTTATAACTTGTGAGTTATAAAATGAACGATGGACAATTATTGAAATATTGTCTACATTGGAAGAATGTACGTGGAAGTTAGTTTGTCTTCTTCCAAGTAGTAAACCATTAAGGTTTAGATGGACTATTCAAAAGAAGAATTAAAAGGGTGGTCCAATAAAGCTAAATTAAATAGCTATGGAAAAATCTTGATTGTTTATAACAAGATATTGAAACTCGTTAAGTCATTCTAAAGTAATATTTGATAACATTGTGTTATCAAGTAATTCTCGTAATAACGAGTGTGACCAGTGTGTTTATATTAAAAGCACATGGAAGTATATGTCTATAGACGACATTATAATCATGAGATAGTGATCATGATACTATTTTGAACGTTGAGAAAATATTGAAAAAAATAAAAATAAAATTTTTGATGTCAAAAGACGAGGGTCTAGACGATGTAATCTTATAGATTAAAGTCACTAAGACAAAGAGAGTCATTTGAAAGTCTCATGTTGATACATTACTAGAAAATTGATCTAGTTATCTAAAGACTAAGTCTTACATGCAAAAAATAATGATGAACAATGGTTCAATTACAAATATTTTTGGATAGTTCGGCAGCATGATGAATTGCAAACTAGTAAATATGTAATTCCAAAATAAATAATCATTCAATGATATTATAAGGGTTCTTAGGTAATCTAAATATCGCCTTTAAATGGATTACATTAAAGAAAATATCTTATTGTATTAGGAAAGTACATTGGATATATGAGTCCACTAAGATTATGTATCTTGGAAATCCTCAAACACAATTGAATAGCTCGATTCATGGTCGAATTCGAATATATAACTTGAGATAAGGTTAGATAAGAAGTTGAATAAATTTCATAAAATTATTGGAGGATGTTACGTGTTGGACTAAGTCGGTGTCTACAATTATGAATAAATTGTGAAAACCAATCGGTTACGTTAAGGGCACAAACGACATATATAATGGCAAGTATCGATACACTCGTACACATAAGACCATTAGGCAATTGATCTCAAAAGAAATAATATAACATTGATTATGAAAATCAATGGTTAATAGCGGATCCGCGACTAAAAGTCAACTAAAGAGATCAAACATATTGCCTGTCTAGGGGAGTGAGATCAAAACCCACAAATTAAGAATTTCTATAGTGGAAACCCAACCATGATGACTGGAGATCCCAAGAACTGGTTCAAAAGGGACAACTAAGTTATGGAAAATTCAGTGATGCACTAAGGAGTATATATTCTTATGGAATTATACATTTCCAACTCATTCCCGTGATAGACATTAGTGCTGCCTGCAGAGAGGGTAAAGGATAAGCGGAAGTTTTTAATGATTCCAAAACCTTGACAAAAGGTGAGGTATTGGCAGGATACCTTTAATAGGACATCACCTATCTAAGTGTAGAAGTGTGGGCCGCTTCAAAATGACAAACACTTATGAATCTAAGATGTGCTCCAGGGCCAAAATGGACGCAACCATGAGAACTGATGAAATGTGGGAAAACTATTGTGTGGTTATCATTGTCTTGGTTTACACAAACGGCTGGCAGTTCAAGACATCGTGTTCACTAACTAGCCAAGTAAATCCGATGCTATACCGCTAAGGAAGGTTCAAAGCCAAAAGCTACCTATCCCCATTGCAATAGTTTCCACTTGAACTCTCGATAGAATCCATCGTTTTTCGCTAATTTCATTCATGTGGGGGATTGTTGGAATTTTATTTAATAAAATAAAATTATTTTTGAATGAAAATAAAAAAAATATTTTTAGGCACCTATTTGATCAAATAGGTGTGACAATGAAGAGGTGTGGCCACACCTCTTCACTTGTTTAATTTCCTAAGGGCTGTGTTCATTAATCACAACCATTGGAAACTTATAAATAGAAAGTCCACATGTTTGATTGAATAACAACAAAAAAATCAATTCAATTCTATAATTTTGTTCTATGGAATTCTTCCTTCTTTAGCCCGGAAATATTCTTCGTAGAATATTTTCTTCCGTATTCGATTCGAGAGTTTGAGACACAAAGTAACGTTCGTTGTACTCGGGATTTTGAGTGCTCATATGCCGAGTTAGCCGTTGTATCTTGGGAGACACTTGCCAAATAACCGTAAGCACCGTAGCGGGGCAATATTGTCTTAAGGAAAGAGTTTTCTCGCCTCGGCTAATCTTTTCGTATTTAGACTAATTTATTTGATCATTTTACTAAATCACTACCCGTTTTATGTATCGGGAACAACAACATATTCCATGTCAATTCTAATTTCCGAAGACAATTAAGTCTTACAAATAAAAAAATATACAAAATATGTAATCTGATTTTAACATATATAACAAATTGCAATCAATTCATAAGAATATATATAGTCACATTCATTAAACTTTAATAAAACAATATTAAATACCATAAAAAAATTTAGATGAAAAACTACATATTTTATTGTAGAATCAAATCTTTTTTTTTTTTTGACGGGAAAATCAAATCATTTTAAGAACATTAAAAATTAATAAGAAAAATAGTGAATCTTTAAATTTTAAAAAGAATTACAAAATACATATACATAAAAGGCACAAAAAAAATAGTAAAATGTCAAAGTTACTCATATTGCTTGTAATATAAAAAGATAAAAAAGATATGTAATTTTTCTGAAAGCAATTTTGTAAAATTAAAAAAAAAAAAAAACCATAACCTCAATTTAAGAATTTAATGATTAAAATTGTAGAAACATAGATTAGTAAAAGGAAGGATAAATTCCACTTTTCCCCCCTTATACTTTGGCTCGATATCACTTTTCCCCCTTCTACTCTCAATTGCATCGATTTGCCCCCCCTTGTACTTTGGCTCGGTTTACCCCCTTCTACTCTCAATTGCATCGATTTTCCCCCTTGTACTTTGATTCTATATCACTTTACTCCCTTCTGCTCTCAATTGCATCGATTTGACTCATGTACTTGAAAAATTGTCTCAATGTGGCCCTCGCCGTTAGTTTTTACACCTTTGACCTTAACACCATTTGATCTAAGTTTGAAAATTACAAAAAAGCCACCCCTCCCAGTTTAAATAATTATTAAATAATTATCAACGTCTCAATATATTAAATAATTTCTATGTTGCACGGACACGGATACGCGAACACGGCGATATGCGGATACGAACACGGTGATACGACATTTCCAAAAATCTAGGATACGGACACGCGGGGATACGCGTAAATATAAAAAATATAAGGGTATATTTATAAATTATAAAAATATAAGGGTACATTTATAAATCGTCAAAATATATTTATAAGTCGCCAACACGCATAAGAGAACCGCTCGCCCTTGCTGCTCGTGTTCTTGGTCGCCGTTGTCCCTAGAGTTTTGGACTTTTGGGTGGATTCTCAAAGAAGGCGGAAAAAATAGAAATTAAAATGCGTATTTTTTATTAGATCTTTCTCTTAAAACATAAGAGTTGTGTCCCAACTTTTTTTAAATTTGGGGACACTGCTCGACACGGGTGTCCTACTTTTAGCGAAATTACAACATGGCCCGACAAGGAAGTCCGAGCCGTGTCCGGCCATGTCCGAGTGTCTAGGTGTCGGATACGGGGACTCTTCACCTTCTAGAACTGTCCGTGTAGCATAGTATAAATTTCATTCATACTATTATTTTGATAAATAAAAAAACATAACAAGTGAAATTCAAAAAAATTAAATACATAGGAAAATTAATAAGACACGTGCAACGCACGTGCACCTTTCTAGTTTATTATAAAAGAATGAATGGTTATAAGGTTTCTTCCTTTTTATGTATGTTCAAAATTGCCCTACAAACATGCTTATATGTATAAAAAAATGAGGTCAACTAAGTAATTTCATTAATATATTGTGAATTCTTGGAGGTGATGGATGACCACCATTACACTCTCCATTAAATCCACATTACCTCCACCATTATTCATCATCAAGGTCTTGTAACTCATGGCCTTTGACTAGCTTTTCTACTCCTATAAATTAGGTGCAATGTATTGTATTTTGTACACTTGCACCAAAAGGCGAAATCCCTCGCCCCCAGGGCCCCCATCCCTTGGCCCGATAAGGATTGATGGTTGTATTTTGTACACTTGAATATATGCAATAATATCTCTCTTTTCCCTACATTGCTCTCTTATTCTTGTATAATATTTCCTAGTTTCTCAACACGTTATCAATATGATTGTTCTATTTTCATATTCATGTTGCTATATGTGTCTTGAAGATGCATATATTGGAAATTTATAAGAGAAAATATTCTCTAAGTTTGTGACTTGGAATGCTACCAATATTTTGGATCTATATTATGATCATGAAGTGGCAACATAAAAACTCAAGTTGCACTCATAATAAAGAATTTTAATAGCATATCGTACCATAATACGAGTTGTGAGCTAATGCAAAATTCGTTCAATTGTTGTTATTCTTTGAAAGTGAAAAACAACAATATTAAAAAGTTCGAAGAGATATTTTGACATGAATAGCTATCATGGTGCTCAAGCTTATTCACTATAAATTTTATTTCACCATTAGAAGTGGAAGAGAGATGAGAAATATGAAAAATGATTGGTCATATATACATTTTACGATAAAGCATGTTGATAAGCTTTATCAAGCACCAATAAAAAAGCAAAAGAAATTGCGTTGATTTTGAAATCACGATATTGACCAATTCAATCACAGTTGCAAATTTCATTCCAAATCCATATCTATGGAGGTATGTATATGATTTTTTCTTTTTCTTTTTTTTTTTTTGTTTTTGTTTTTTTTTTTGTTTTAAATAATAGGACTAGATGAGATGAAATTTCAAACCAAACGAAAAAAAAGGGATCTGGTTTTCTTGTTCAAATTCCAAACCCTCTACATATTCTGATTTTTCAAAATTTATAGTTTACTCCTTCAAACTTAAAAAAAAAAATCATTTTAGTCCCCCGAATTTGAAAATTTTACGATTCAGTCCAAATATTTTTCAGAATATGTAGTTAGTTCCTTTCATCATCTGCAATAAGGAATCTATTCCAAAATTTTCAGTTTTCACTGAAGTTTTTAAAATTGCAGCCTTGTCCCTGAAGTTTACAAAATTTACAGTTTGATCCCTGAATTTTCGAAATTTTGAAATTTGATCATTTTTGTTCCGAACCTGTTAGATTCTCAAATGTAGTTACTTTCATCTAGATAACATGCTATATCACATGGTTTATTTATTTTTTTATGCTATGCAATATTTTGCACCCTTAATGGGAGATATTTCTATGGCATATATTGTCGGTTGCCATGTTAGTGAGACAATTTTTCCACCGTTAAGGGGGAAATAAGAAGCCGGTTCTTGTATAACGGTGTGAATTATATGAATTGATCTTTGTCTCATCTAAATTTGTGCATGGAAATATTTAAGCCCAAAAGAAAAATGAATTCATTTGCAACAATTTTAATCTGTAAAGTGCTAGATGAAATTATCGACAAAATGGCAACTTGAATTTATTACATATGTTGCAAATGAGTGCAAGAAAAAATTTCTAAGAAGGACAAATTGCGCATTAGATTTTTCCATGAAATGCTTATAAACGAATGTCGTCGAAGGACAAATTTCACATTGTGATTGCATCGTGAATCCCTAAATGGGTGAAAATGATTATGGTACACAACTAACCAATTATAATTTATATATATATATATATATATATGAGGGGGAGATATATATGTTGGTTCGAATGATCAACACCAGAAGAAGTGGGTGAGTATCGAGTAACTAAAGTTACTAGCGCTAGTAGCATCATAATCTCATCCTATTACAATCTCATCCGATGAAAGGATTCGTCTTAAAGACGATGTTGGGGGACGCCTCAACACCAATATCCATTAGTATGATATGAAAATAATTGCCAGTTATGGTGGCATAAATGAAATACATATTTGGATGAGAAAATCATTGATGATTATATTGTAGCTACCAAGACCATTATAAATTGAACCATTATGTGCCAATAAAGAGTTGATTGGCAAATAAATCATGGTTAGCTTGCTCTCTAAGTGAATAGAGAGGCATTTGAGAACATTAGTTCTCAATTTTGTTGTTGTACCGATATACTATCTTAAAGAATTGAAAATTCTTTTCGAATGAATATTCATGTACCAAATTGAATTTGTTAATATTGAGTTTGAAAATAAAGTGGACAAGTAGTCCTCAATACTCCCTCCACATTTTGAAACTCAAAAAAGCGCGTTTTGTCCATGTAGGACATTTTATTGAAATAAAGGGTAAATTACAAACACCCCCCTGAGGTAGGTCAAATTACAAAAAACCCCCTCTTGTTTGGATAATTACATCTACCCCCCTCAACTATGATTTTTTCTTAGACCTCCACCTTTATGGTGCCAAATTCAACATAGTCATCTAGATTCCGTGAAATGTGCTCTAGTTTGTACTCGTTTTGTGTAAAAAATACAGTTTTTGATGCACCACAAACTGATATATACAAGCTAAAAATCACATATTATGATCATCTTGCTTCATAATGTAGAGTTTGCATAGGATAAAACGGGTACAAAAGTGATAATATTCCATATAATCTCGAAGATTCCACTAAATTTGAGGAGTTGAGGGGGTGGTTGTAATTATCCAAACAAGAGGGGTGTTTTTGTAATTCGACCATACCTCAGGGGGGTGTTTGTAATTTACCCTTGAAATAAATAATGAGCTCAAACACATAAAGTATTATGAAAAACTTTCTATATTGATGCAATATAGAAAATTCTCTATAAGAGAAAATTACATGGTACATGAAAATATATGGATCTCTACAAGAGATCGTACGCACAAAGACTACAATCCCCATTTATATGAATATAGTTATTTAAGGAGAATCCGGTACTGGAAAGTGAAATAGTGAGCTCTTGATTGATTATAAAGAAATATGGGGAGTACTAAAGATGTTATCGAATAAATATATGTACAATTATTTCTATAATGTGAAGAGCTTGAAGCTCATAAATCTTAATGGATGTCGACATCTAATTGGTCATTGGTATATGCATTCACAAATGCAATTGACCATGATTATTTGAAATTATTGATGAAATGAATTGTACATTGAGTTGCGGTCATCACACATCAAGTTTTGAAAGCCTTTAGTGCAAAAGTGGGTAAAATCATTGCGGTAAATTTGAATGCCTTGTGAAAATATACTTTTATGATGCAATCACGTAATGATGACATTCAAAATACTTGACATGCATCATATGGATGCAATTACCGCATATCTATATGGATCATAAAATTAGTAAATAATTCAGAACGCTTGAAGCATATAATAAGAGGTCTCATGAGTTAGACTCTACGAATGATCCATTTACATATTCAAGAATATGGTATTGTCATCTTAGTGAATACCTTGTTTACAAAAGGAATAATTAAATAAATTGATTTCCATTATCATTTGAGGCGAATTAAATCTTGTGGAGACTCATGAAGAGCTCACAAAGATCATCAATTATTTGATGAAAGAATTCGAAGTGAAAATATCTTGGGAGGATATATTTTGCCTTGATCTGCAGATCGAGCATTAGTCGAATGAAATATTTATCCATTATTTAATAAAGTTCATTCATTGAGTAAACATATGATCACTCGATCTTTGGACATAAGATAATGAAGACCTTGGCCCTAATATATGAGGATAATGTTGTCTCATTGCACCAACGAGATTTTGGCTATATTAAAGGAGGTGGTCGAGGAATTATTGAATTTTGCTAAAGTAATGAAAGTTAAAGAAGAAAGACAACATTAGCAGTTATTGATGACAATCAAATTACAAGTTTGCAAATGCATACGTTGGAGATCTATCACATAATTCAGAAGATCATCTAACTCCAATGTCTCATGTCGAAATCAGGGGGAGCGTTATCAATAATTCCAACACTGTACTCTTTTTCCTTCGTCCAAGTTTTTGTCCCATTGGGTTTTTCTTGGCAAGGTTTTAACGAGGTAGTGTCACGCTCACAAGTTTCAGATGGATATGTACTCTTTTTCCTTCGTTTAGGTTTTGTCCCATCGGGTTTCCTAACAAGGTTTTAACAAGGCATATTCCAATAATGGTGTACATCCAATGAGGAGTATTGTGAATTCTTGGAGGTTATGGATGACCACCATTACACTCTCCATTAAACCCACATTACCTCCACCATTATTCATCATTAAGGTCTTGTAACTCATAACCTTTGACTAGCTTTTCTACACCTATAAATTAAGTGCAATGTATTGTATTTTGTACACTTGAATATATGCAATAATATCTCTCTTTCTCCCTACATTTCTCACTTATTATTGTATAACATTTCCCAGCTTCTCAACATAATATACATTAATTATGATAATGAATCATTTGGGTCATTGTTTTTATAACCAAACTAAAATGGACTTTTCTTACAATTCTTTAATTGAAATTTAATACTCTATGAAAAACACCCACACATTGAACAAATATATACAAGAATCTCATAGGCCACCATGGATTGAAGTCATTTAAAGATTCAACCAATTTAGCATCTTCACACGGAATAATAAAAGAGGAGAGATAGAAAAGGACAGTCACTACCACAAACTCTGTTGTGCACAAGCTACGGATGAGAGAGTATCAAAGAGATAGGTTTAATTATATCCACCAAGAGATACCACATGAAAACTAAACTAAATTTAAAATAAGATTTGTTTTTAACTTTTGTCTTAACACCTTTACTTTTTTGATTTTGCCGAAGAATTGTAATTATCATATTAACAATTCGTCAAATAAGTGATCCGAGCCTGCGATTACCAGTCCAGCAAGAATTACAATGGGACAAAGGTTGACACCGTAGGATGTGGGAATTCTGGAATAAAAGTTTCTCTTCATCTCTACAACCACGATGCTAGCCCACGGTTGTTTGTTCGTATGTAGCTCAACCAGTACTTACAATTGGTGTTCCTTTTTACATTTTTTAATTTTCAGAATTTGATCATAAACAAAATTTCGTAATTTCTTATTACAGGTTCATGTTTTGCCAATGGTAGATATTTAGGAAGTAAATTTTTGAGCTGGCAATGTTTATGTTCAAATGGTTTCCACTATCGCTTGTGGACGATATTATGCTGGTTTTCGTATGGGTAATCCAAACGAAAAATACGGGCTAAAACGACCCGCATGAGCCCGTTGGAGATCAAGAATAGACAAGGAAAAACCCATGTTCTAGACAATATTTTTAAGAACTAGCCTCTATGACAACCTATGTAGCACGTAAACTTCAATTTCGTAACGTTTTCGGACACGTTTTGCTTCCCTAATTAATTACATGATTTGGTAATTAATTGCAAATCGATAGTTGATGATAACATTTATGTTGAATATTTTTGTGTACAAATATAAAAAAATATAAATAAACTTATATTTGTTTATACAGCATATTTATAAGTATGCCCATATAATTTTTAATATATATATGTTTCCCGAGTTCCCCTGTCCCCATTTCTGGAACATGTCGTTTCCCTGTGTTCGTTTCGCAATTTTCTCGTATTGTCATTTCCGTGTCGGTGCTACATAGATGACACCAAATAAAATGAAAGGTCAAGTTGTAAACTACAAATAAAATAAGAGTTAATTGCAAATACCACCCCTTTGAAATACCGAATTGTCAAATACCCCTGTAAAAAAAATTCACCCATGGTCCCCTGTGTAAACCTTTTAGAAACTCACTGCCCCGTCTGATCTGATTTTAAGCTTTGACTCAAGGTAGAAAGAAAAAATGCCCTTAGAGGTTTTTCAACAAATAGAATCCGTGCCCCTAGATGAAAATATTGCAAAATAGATGAGATAAAACTTAAATTATGTATTATTCTTGATATTTTCTTTATACCAAAGTTCTTAAAATACTATAAAAGTTTATAATAATATTTTATATAAAATAAAATTCTATTTTTTTCCTAATAAGATGTCACTGCTTATATATACATAAAATGGTTATATATTAGCATTATGCCGTCTCGATCTATATGATTTTTTTATGACAGTTTCTAATTTTCTCAATAATTTAATTATAATTGTATTTTCTCAATAAGTGATTCTATTTTTAATAGTCTTTAGAGTGGTGTTGAAGAAAAAAAATATCATAATAAAAAAATAATCGCATAAGAAAATATTACAACTTGATTAAATAAGTGATGATGCCAGAATTTCGAGAGAAAAAAAGGTCACCAAAAATGGATTAAATGAAGAAGAAGGATAATGATAATTGTTACACTGATCTTTAAATGTTTTTAAATAATGAATACGAAGATTTTGTTATGCACTGCGCTACATCAAGATCAAGCAAAATCAATATGATCGGAAATCTTCATTAACATAATACTAAATCATATCACTTATTTATTAAATATTTATTTATAATATAGCTTAATTTTAATGAAGTAAATTATTAATAAATGTATAAATAATTAACAAAAATTATAAATCACGTGCAATGCACGTGTCACTTACTAGTACAAACAAAAAGTGCAAACAAAAGTTGCAAACAAGGAATCGAGAATTGGCCAAACTGCAAACGGTGGAGAATGTACGGTAAAGAAGATTCGGTGGATAATTACTATAATAGGTGGGAATGAGCAGCAATTACTATAATTATTTGGGAGAAAATTGTGGGGTTATTAACATGGGTTTTTTTTTGCAAAAACTACCCTTGTGTAATCTTGAATGGCTAAAAAGGCCCTTGTGTTAAAACAATTAGCATAAACCCCTCTATAAAATTTAGTCCAAACCAAAAAAGCCCCTGAAAACATGTTGTGTGATCCACACGCGGATTGTGCGACTGAGAGTTTATTTTATGACATGAAAAGTCAAAAATACCCTCTGAAGTTCTTCTATAAATAAAGATAAATCTAATTGATGCTTAATATAAATAATTCAAAGTTTTGGATCAATTTGCAATTTTCAAAATTTCTTAAAACAAACAAAAAGAATAAAGTAAATTTTTTTTTTTTTAAGGAATACGTCGTCTTCTTCCCCAAATTTCTTCTTCCACCGCCTCCCCTTTCCTTCCACCAACCACCTTCTCCACTCTTCTCGCCAGTGACACTGTCCATAGCAGAGGTTATTCGCTCTTCGCCTTCATGATTATCTCCTCCTCCATCGTCAATTTCTCTTTGCCGCCGCAAAGTTCTTGAAGAACCCCAGCCCTCCGGCATTCGTCGATAATGGAGGATCTTTAGCCCTTGCGTTCTTCAACCACGGTTTTCTGGCGAGATCTAAGGGTGTGGGCTGGTCCAAGGTAGGTTCGACGGGGGCAGACGTTCTCCGGCCAAATCTTCCGGCGAGTTCTAAAGGTGGGGGTTTGGTTCGAAGTAGATTCGATGGGGACAAGTGTTTTCTGGACAAATTGAACGGAAACACTTTGATTCCGACGAGTTGCGAGGCATTAATACCGAAAAATATTAGAAATCAAAGAAGATAACTGTGTTCTTGATGACTTAAATGAAGAATTATCATCTTCTTTTTCATTTTTTTGCTGCCCCTTGTGTTTTCTTTTTTTTTCCTTTTCCTTTTTCATTTTTTTTTTAATTTCATTTTTCCTTTTAAAGGGTAAATTAGTCATTGCATGTAAGTCAATGGCCGATTTTGGAAAAAGGGGCGGTGTGATCCGTAAAAGATAACATAGGGGGTATGTGCTAATTTTTTTTAATACGAGAGCTTTTTTAGACATTTGAAATTACATAGGGGTTCCATGCAATTAGCTCTATTAACATAGATATTTTTATTTCCATTATTATTAGGGGTACCGTTGACAAATAAAAATATATATATATATATATATATATATATATATATATATATATATATATATATGGGGTTATTTTACATACCCCGAGCCACCAAATAAACTAGGGATAAACTCAAGCCCAAATCATCCTTTGACATACCCCCTGGAGAAGCGAAAGTATTATACTACCCTTATATGCAATTTTCGGCCAAATTGCATTCAACATTTCTGGTCTCGCATTTATCATTTTCGATAATTTATTTATTATTTTGTCTTTTTTTTAAATAATAATAAACTTGTTTGTTAAATTTATGTATATATTTTTTTTTTATTTTTTTATTTTTTTTTTGAAAAATTAAAAAAATTATTTTTTTTTTTAAATTTTTTAAATTTTTAAATTTTTTTAATTTTCAAAACAATATGTTTACTGTACTGAAAATAACTACATGTAATTATAGTACCTATAGTAATTCGTAGTTATGTTTGTTTTTTTCCCCCATATTTTTAGTCGAACAATTGTATACACACACGAATACTGGCTTATACAAAGGAAATTCATAAACCCGAACAAAAATTTACAAATTTCAATATTTTTATTATAAATCACCTCAGACCCAATAAAATACAAATTGAAAATACACAAATATATGCATATGTAACTACATATTACTATATGTATAGTAATGTATAGTAATACAGTTTGTTGAACACAGCTTCACATGTAACTTCAACCAAATTTTTGACACCTTTAAGGAGAGGATCAATGGCTTTCATTAAGCTGCAATTGCAAAATCAAAACAAAAAAAAATTACTGTAGTGCAAATCAACAAAATTTGAAGAAACATCAAAACACTCAAAAATCAACAAAAATTAAGAGATCGAGAGATAGAGAGAGATTATTGTTGGGAAATGCTACGTATTTTAAATCAAACAGATAGTGACTCCTCACCCCCTCGCCTCCTACCAAAACCCTAGGCGCCGCTAATAACCACCCACAGTTCCGCGCGCCCACAAATGCAAAAAAATATAGAAATAAATCTGAAAACATAAAAACAACGAAATTGCCGTCAAAATATAGATCTTGACGAGAGGAATCTAACGGTGGGTAGCCCGTCAAATTTCGACTGGTGGAACACAAAATACACCTCCGGCAAGACCACCATCGTCGAATGAAAAAAAAATGCAGAAACAGATCTGCGCTCCAAACTGAATGAAATCACCACCAAAAGAAAGAGCTCGACGAGAGGAATCCAACGGTAGTTAAACCATCGAATTCCGACCACCGGAGAGAGAGTTATGACTCCGGGAAGCAATTTCGCCGGTGGGAGTTTTGTGGAGGCGGGATTTTGATTCTGGGAGAAGAAGAGAGAGACCGAGTGAGTGGCTATAGTTTAAAACTGATTTTAAAAGGATATTATAGGTATTTCAGGGTGGCCCAGGGGGGAATGTCAAATTATTTTCGAAATGAGTAGGGTCTCCCCTAGAGTGTAATCCACTTGGTAGTTAGTTCTATATAATTTGGAAATGAGAGGACTCTACAAAATAATCCCTATATATATATACTGAAAATTGCAATTTATGAATTGAATTTATACCGCTAGAAGCTAGGAACTATAGCAAATTGCCTCATCCATCAGTTACTAGTCCAATCATAAAATGAACTCAATTCAGTTTCTGCAAGTAAGATTCTTACCAAAGACTCACCCACACACACCCGACTTCTTGATTGCTCCACTGTACTCAAATTTCGATATACATTGAAGAAGTAAACTCATGAATGTATCAACGAAATATAAAAACGACATTACAAAAAAAAAAAAAAAAAAAAAAACCATATGACTAAACCACTTGAAAGATATTACTTGTGAAGCTTTCTTCTGATAGTTCCACCTTTTCCCAGAATTTCTCTGCATGTTGCCTTCCGTTGAACTTAACTTGAACCCGAAGTCCCTCATTCCCCACATTGTCTTGTTCCTGCGCAATTCTAAATGCGGAAATGAACGCAGACATCCGACATTCTTTCAAATGGATAACCTGAAGTGTTGATATTTCTCCAATTTCGATCGGGATCTGCTTCAGTTTCTTCATATCTAGAAGCACAAGTTTCTCCAGCACTGGAAAATGGGAACTTTCTGCACTCCATTCAACCAGATCACAATCTTCTATTAAGAGGTATTTCAGGCGAAGGAATTCCTCATCAACAGGATTCCACTCACATCCTTCGATCGAATGAGTTTTCAATTTTAGAATTTCAAGACATGGCAGCGAACCAATCATTGTCAAATCTTGACAAGGAACCTTGCAATATTCTAAAGTCAACTTTTTGATCGAACTTGGGAATTTGAGGTTGTGCAGTAGTTTAACCAGATGAAACGATGTGCAGGTAAGTGATTCAAGTCTACCTAAGCGATAAATATTGTAGAGACATATCTCTGAACTACTGTCGCTCGTACGATATTCGAAGTTTAATTTCGTCACATTAGGGAGTCTCTTACAAACCTCCTCACTCCACTTGAAGTCCATTACATTCTTAAGTGTCTGCAGATTTGGCAAAACAATGTCGTTCTTTTGTGGCTCACAACTCTCAGGAGGATGGGGAAGGTATAGGTTACGGATATTTAGATGCCTAAGCTGTCGCATCTCCCAAATTTCAGATGGTGCTTTAATTATGCCATTATGAATTAGTGTTTGCAAATTCCAGAGTAGGGATGTTGATGAATAAGGAAGTTCTTTAAAAAACAAGCGGTCGGAATGAATTATAAACCGGGGAATTCTTTCATCAAGTACAAAGTGACGTTTAGATAGGATTCCTACACGTATGCCTTTTGGAACGTCTTTCATCATACATATAAACTTCTCACTCTGACGTACCCTTATACACAAGTCCCTCAAAAGATCATGGATCTTACAATAAACAACTCTTCCATTTGCCCCAGAACTATATCTCAAAACGAGATTCATGTCAATGAGGTCATTGAAGTGACCTATTGCAATGTCTTCCAAGCTTTGGGCTTTATTCGGCTTTATAAATCCTTCAGCCACCCAAAGTTTCATCAATGTGGATACATGAATCTCATCGTCTTCCGAAAAAAATCCCATGAAAAGAAAACATGGTTTAAGATGAGGAGGTAAGTAAGTGTAACTCAAACTTAATATACTCAAGCAATTCTTGTTCTGATCGAGGTTCACATTGGAGATTATATCTTTTGAAATAATTTTCCAATATTTTTGGGTCATATGGGACGACCTTCCAAGAAGCCCACCAATCACAGAAATTGAAAGGGGAAGCCCTTTGCATTTTTTAACAATATCCTTTCCGATATTCTCTAGCTTAGAAGGGCAACCGACTTGATTACCAAATGCCTTTTCACAAAATAGTTCCCAACTTTTAACCTTATCTAGAAAATTCACACGAAGGCACGAAGAGCCAAAGTTGTTAGCCACATCCCATATCCTTGTAGTGACAACAATTCGACTTCCATTTTTGTCGTTTGGAAAGAAACGTTTTAGCTTCTCCCAAGCCTCTTCACTCCAAAGATCATCTATTACAACCAAATACTTCCGACCGCATAGCCTTGTGTATAACTCATCGCCTAATTGCTCATCAGTTTTACTAATCATCTCACTACTTTGCTCAGAAAGTTGTAAAAGAAGCCCTCTGACATCATATTTTTGGGATACGGTAACCCAACGACGAATATAAAAAGGTCGCGTAATAAGTGAATTTTCATAAGCATATTTGGCAAGAGTAGTCTTACCAATGCCGCCCATGCCTACGATTGGAATGATTTGCAAATTAGATTGCAGCCCGGTGAGCCTGTCCATCAGTTCATGCAACTCAATCTCAAATCCCACCATCGTGCTCTTTCCGGTAATACTCGTAAGAGGTGTTGATGAAGTAGTAGTAGTAGTAGTAGTAGCTGGCACCGAGTATGTGAGCGGCAAATCATCTTTGGCTCCACTTTCATCTTTAAACTCCATAACCCTTTTCTTGATGGAATCTATGTCTTCTATTACCGTCTGGAGATCGAGCAAGGAAATCGAGCCATCTTTTCGCTTGATAACCTTTCTTTTGGCATCTTCCATCGCGTGAGTTTGGTCGAAAACGTGAGATTTGATTACATCTTCAGCCGAATAGGCTGAAGATGAAATTTGGCTCAACAGCACTTGTGCTTCTTTATTTATAACTCCACGAGTATTATTCTCTACGAATTTTAACAAGAAACCGATCTTCTCGCGTAGAGATTCAATCTGGTTCTTGTCGACAGAAATCGAAAAACGAGGATGGTTCTCGATCTGCTCCATAAGAGTCATCAGAGAAACTGAAGCTGCATAAGCTGCCATATATAGATAGATAGATAGATCTCTAATCTTCTTTCAACTATGGAAAATTTTGTGGGGAACAAAACTGTATAAGTATTTGTTGTGCTAACATGCCAAGAAGACTTCCGCTGAGTCTTCCCACAAATTGCTTTAATTTTACAATTATAATATTATGATTTAAAACAACTACCTTTATTTTATTTTTTTCATAAATGATTTAATAGAACTAGTTGGCTCAACTTGAAAGCTACTGTCATAATATATGGGTTTTTATACTTTCGTCATCAACTAGGCAGCTCCTCCCGACTTCCCAAAGGAGACTTCAACTTTGAGTTTAAATTCCGAACGGATGAGCCGATATTTAACAATAGGGAAAATTAGCAAGGCCCCCCTATTTGAAAAATATATGCAAGGAAAATCCCCTTAAAAAAATTATTAGAGAAAATCTCTCTTTAAAACAGCCCTCCTCATAAATTTAAATTATCCATTATGGTTAATAGCATTTTGACGCCTATAGTTTCTCGTTTTTTGCACTTTGCCACATTAACTAAAAAAAGTTGCTCGTGCGCATCCAAATCCATCCTTTTGACATACATAACCACCTAAGGGGAATATTCTGACGAATCTTTTCATTTTCCGACGCACACGCGATGCACATGCTTAATGGAAGGTTTTTTTTGGTCATTTGAACAAATTTTATGGGCCCTGTTTTTTCTCTTTCTTCTCCTTCTCTCTCTCTTTCTCGAGCACCCACACGCACACAAACATTCCCGATCATCATCTTCTTCTTCTCTTCTTTTTTTGCGCTTTTCTCAAGAATCAATCTTTTCCCAAAAGAAACTTCGCATTTGAGCAATGCTGTGATGGGAACTGCAAAGTATAAATTGTAGGTTTGATTCCTGTTAGAATTTATTTCGTGCAGATATAAATTATTTGTGTCAGATTCAGTTTTTCGTTACTGTTGCGTGAAGTGTTGCAACAGTTCGTGAAACAGTTCGTAAAAACAGAAATAAACGAGACACAAATTTAATGTGGTTCGGATACAATTGTACCCTACATCCACGGGGACCTGCAAATAAAATTTACTAATTTTAAGTTTTACGAATACAATAGTAGGACTTAATCAAAATACAAAGACTCCCTCTTTGTTGACGCCGTTCTTGTAAACTACGCTGAATTATAAATCTTCAATTTGCAGCACGTCCCTTTCTCCGCACGGTTGAACTCCCTTCAACGCTGAATCCCTCAGTCGGCGGATCGATCTCCTCCTGAGATCTATTTAAGACCCTCTCCCGAAGAACCGATCTTCTTTTTATATAGAAGAAGCAAACTTGTGATACTCCTTGAATCTTGATGTCTTCACCACAAAGCCTTGAAGCCGGTATATTTTCTATGAAAATCACGTATCACGATGGAACAATAAAAACGAGAGTCAAGAATGTTTTCTCTGTATATTTTCTCTCGATAAAAAGATGTTCCAGGCGCAGCAATAAAAAGAGCAGAAAAATATAATTTTTCTCTCCAACGAAAAAGCGTAAGATCTGAGGCGTCGTGTTGCTGTATTTATACTTCTACATGTTATAAGAATCCTACAAGGAAATAGAGTCCATTAGGGTTAGGAAACTCTTAATTACGTAGGAAATAATATTTTCAATACAAGGAAACTCTTTAGAAGAATAATTCCTATTATAAATCAATTAATGACAAATTAAAAGAATTAAAAGCTACAAGGACTCTTCCCTTCTTTAGCTCACGGTATATGAAAACTTGTGGCACAAGTTTTATTAATTCTCGTACAATTAGAATCCATGGGATTCTAACAATCTCCCCCTTTGTCGTTTATTGATTATAATTATTTTCTCCCGCTGAGTAAAAAACCTGAAAATAAAACAATCAGATGATTAGACCGAAGCAAATAAAACAAAAGATCATCATCAACTCTTTTCAAAAGATCATGATCAACTGCTGCAATAGTAAGTGCCACAGTTTCAGCAACTGTTCCCACAGTAGTGGCTTCGGCAGGTGGTTCACAACGGAGTCAGCTCCCCCTGCATGTGTATCTCCTTCTGTGAATGATCCTTATGCAGCTCCTCTTGTAAATGCATTCATTCTTCCCCTTTGCTTACTCGGCTTGATAGACTTGGAAGGCGGTGGATGACAACGTGGTAAATTATCCACGTGATAAGAGACTCAGCAAATAACGTCGGCATTAGCTCATCCTTTTATATTCTTGTGAAGCTTTGGAGAAATCAAACAAGGAAACCAATTAATGACAATTACCACAATAATAATAAAAAGATGGAATTCCTTCTATTTTGGATAGACACGTTCAGGTGATTAATATGGAGAGATAATTTATTTCTTCTCAAATTATCTAATGAGATAACTAAGGAAAATATGTTCCTCATATTAATACACATCTCCATAGAATTCCACTTGGTGTTGTGGACTTAGAATCCCACCGAGATTCTAACACTCTCCCCCTTTGGCATTGATTGGTCAGAACATTTACTCCCCCTAAATATATGATATATGCATGAACAAGGGTCAGCAAATTCAAAATAACGTCTACAAATATAAACTGTTGCAACAGTTTATCAAACAGTTCAGAGAAAGTCAGTGGTTTGAACTCAACAAATAAAGAACAATAGAAAATATGCAGTAGCAGAATCAACTTCCCTTTATAATGAATTCATCGGTATTTGTCATGGATTTCTGCACTATTCCAACAACTGTATGATGCATTGTCTCAACAGCTGTCTGAACTCCCCCTGCATTCATGCACTGTTCCAGCAACTGTCTGATGCACTGTCGCAACAGTTGTCGGAACTCTCCCTGTGTTCATGCCATCGTTACTGTTCTTTTCTCCCCCTTTCTGGGCAATCACCATGCATAGATAACTCAACATGGACTAGTGATCTTGATGTGTCGAGCAATCTGTTCAAACACTTAACAAAAAAATCAAACGAAGAGAGAATCTTGGAAGTAAGTGAGAAGAGTCACCATACACAACTTGCAAACAAAATCACAAACTCAAAAACTCAATACCACACGATAATTGCAATGCGAAAATCAAAGGATAGTGATATCAAATCCAACATTAAATAGCAAAGACTACAGACTTTGCCAAACTTCATAAGAAACGTGGAAATGTGAGGAGTAAGCCCAATCGATCCGGTTGCAACAAAACAAATCAAATTTAACCGGCACATAAACAAAAATCCCGTCTCTCTCTCTCCTTTTTTTTTTTTTTTTTTTTTTTTTTAAATGCCTAATGCAGTACAAAAAGTAAACATGAGAAATAGACATGAGTGAAGAGACATATGTGAATAGGATACTGCATGGACAAACAAAACATATGGGATTTATCTTCACATTCACGATAAGCGCAATCCCCAAAAATCCGACTGCCAATGCAACCAACAAACTTAATAATCCCAAGTCAAACACAAAGATGCTCTTATTAGGTAGAGTACACACACGTCTAATGGTAGTTTTTTCTCATGAAAAACAGAGCAAATAAAAGGAACGAGATTATGGTGGTCGTGCAATGTGTAGTCCCCTGGGCTTTCTAATTGAGCTTTGTAGTAAGTGTTCGGTCAAGTGGTTTACTGGCTCGACTCAACTAGGCTTCGAACTATTCACTGACCATATATATATAATTTATATTGGCCGTGCAATGTGTAGTCCCCTGGGCTTTCTAATTGAGCCTTGTAGCGAGCTTTCGGCCACGTGATTTACTGGCTCGACTCAAAAAGGCTTCGAACTATTCACTGACCAAATGGTTGTAGATATATATATTAGTAAAAGTAGTTCAAGAGTAGCTTTCACTCATTAAAAGAGGCAGCTTTTCCCTATAAAAACATCCAACCATGACAAGACTATTCAGAGAAATAAATAAGTTGGAGCCTTTTAAGTAATCATTTTGGGAATTGGTGAAGTTCTACCCCACAAAATTTAAAAATACACGAAGTATCAAATTCACATTTGTCTCAATCATATGCAGTATGCTTAATGCAGGTCCTATATGAGATGCAAAAACATATGAAGTGTCCTACCTCTAAAAGTTGCAAGTCTGGACACACAGACTGTTGCAACAGTTCATGCAACTGCATCAGATTAAACAACATAAATTCCCAGCGATTTTCGCAAGGAATCAAATTTCTGTGCATGAAGGGTTTTTGCAAAAGCATCAGTTAATTCATTCTCCGTTGCAACATAATCAATTGAGACAACCCCGTTTTCGACCAAGCCCCTTATGAAAAGATGACAAATATCAGTAAGCTTAGTTCTCGAATGCTGAATTGGATTCATAAACTTATTTTTCGCATACAAATTATCACAATTCAGATTACCAAGTTTTTTATTCCCCAAACTAGCTTTGTCACCAGAACTGTTGGAACAGTTAGTACTATCATCACATGGGTTTAAAAAAGTAATGGCAGATAAACAATTTAGATCAGACTTCTTTACCCAGATTTTTTGTTGAGTTTTATTCACTAAATCAACCTTTATCTTGGGTTTTTGAGACGACACAAAAGTATGATCAATTTTAGCGGAAAGTGGTGAGCGGGCCATTATTCTTTTAACTAATTTCAAGTACTTAAAACACCTAGGTCGTATATGACCAGGAGCATGACAAAAATGACAGGTAGGGACAAAACGTTTTCTTTGAGATGACTGAGTTGATGCAACTGTCGCAACAGTTTGTGAAACAGTGGATTGTTTAACAAAATTGATTTTTCTTTTTGGATCTTCTTTCTGTTTCAATACATCATTAGATAGCTGATTACGTCCTATACCTGTACGACCGCAGTTCGGCTGATTTTTGTTCAAAATTTCATTCAAAGTTACCCTACCAGTATTAAATTTTGAAATAAAATCTTGGGTTTTAGCAAATTTAGTCTTCAAACTATCTGTTTCTCCACTAGCAGAAATAGCATTTTGTTCAAGAGTAGAAATTCTTACCTTCAATACTTTGTTTTCCTCAATTAGGACAAGCTTATCTTTTTCTAAGAATTTATTCGACTCGCATACCTGAAGAAATTTTTCGTACATCCTTTCATAGCACTCCTTTAATTCTTCCAAGGATGATACGTCATCATCGCTGTTGTTTTCTGAATCCCAATCATCACCTGCAAGATTTAACGGAGTTAATCTTTTATCAGATATTGAATGCAACTTATCATACCTAAGTTCTGTTTGAACTGTTTGTCCAACTGTTGCAACAGTTTCAGCGATAGTCTCTTTGCACTCGCTTATCTGAGTAGTTCCTTCGTAGGCCTCTTGTAGAACATCCCATGCTTCCTTTGCTGATTTGCACATTGATATCAATTTGAATTGGTCTTCATCGATACAACTCAAGATAGCATTGGTTGCCTTGAAATTATAATCTGCTATCCGTACTTCTTCATCACTCCACTTTTCTTTTGGCGTTTGAATGATCTCGTGTGACTCATTCATTGAGGTAGGAGGTGTCCAACCAATTAGAATCGCGCGCCAGGCCCATTCATCAATAGATTTGATAAACATCTTCATCCTTATTTTCCAATCAGAGTAGTTCAATTCACCCAAGAGAGGTGGTAAGAATGCGCCTTCACGATGATTATTCATATCTCTGCACAAAAAAAATAAAAAAATAAAAAATCCCAAAATCTCACTAAGTGTATCTAGTGATAGGCTCTTGATGCCAATTGTTAGAATTTATTTCGTGCAGATATAAATTATTTGTGTCAGATTAAGTTTTTCGTTACTGTTGCGTGAAATGTTGCAACAGTTCGTGAAACAGTTCGTAAAAATAGAAATAAACGAGACACAAATTTAATGTGGTTCGGATACAATTGTACCCTACATCCACGGGGACCTGCAAATAAAATTTACTAATTTTTAGTTTTACGAATACAATAGTAGGACTTAATCAAAATACAAAGACTCCCTCTTTGTTGACGCCGTTCTTGTAAACTACGCTGAATTATAAATCTTCAATTTGCAGCACGTCCCTTGCTCCGCACGGTTGAACTCCCTTCAACGCTGAATCCCTCAGTCGGCGGATCGATCTCCTCCCGAGATCTATTTAAGCCCCTCTCCCGAAGAACCGATCTTCTTTTTATATAGAAGAAGCAAACTTGTGATACTCCTTGAATCTTGATGTCTTCACCACAAAGCCTTGAAGCCGGTATATTTTCTATGAAAATCACGTATCACGATGGAACAATAAAAACGAGAGTCAAGAATGTTTTCTCTGTATATTTTCTCTCGATAAAAAGATGTTCCAGGCGCAGCAATAAAAAGAGCAGAAAAATATAATTTTTCTCTCCAACGAAAAAGCGTAAGATCTGAGGCGCCGTGTTGCTGTATTTATACTTCTACATGTTATAAGAATCCTACAAGGAAATAGAGTCCATTAGGGTTAGGAAACTCTTAATTACGTAGGAAATAATATTTTCAATACAAGGAAACTCTTTAGAAGAATAATTCCTATTATAAATCAATTAATGACAAATTAAAAGAATTAAAAGCTACAAGGACTCTTCCCTTCTTTAGCTCACGGTATATGAAAACTTGTGGCACAAGTTTTATTAATTCTCGTACAATTAGAATCCATGGGATTCTAACAATTCCATTTTCAACCATTTCTTCAATCATGTACAAAGCCTCATCCACCTTTCCATCATCACATAACCCGTTAAAAGATTAATCAAAGCTTGGGAGGAGGTAAGTCGTTTCTTTCCGGACTACAACAATGGAAGTCGAATTGTTGTAACTACAAGGATATCGAATGTGGCTACTTACTTCGACTCGTTGTGCCTTGAGTTGAGTTTTCTACATGAGGATAAAAGTTGGAAATTATTTTGTGGCAAGGCATTTGGTCAAGTCGGTTGCCCTTCCGAGCTAGAGGATCTTGGAAAAGAGATTGTTAAAAAATGCAAAGGACTTCCCCTTTCGGTTTCTGTGATTGGTGGTCTTCTTGGAAGGTCCCACGTAGAGCAACTATACTGGAGATATATAGCAAAATATTTAACCTCAATTCTCAACTCTGGTCGAGAGGATCAAAATTGCTTGAGTATATGCTGGGCTAAATATCTACACGCAAGTGCACGTATCGCAAACAAGTAGTAATAGTGGACTCGTAAGAGTCGGATGTCGATCCCACAGAGAATAATAAAATTACATAATCCTAAGTACCAAATTCTAACAATTATGATTTTTATCCAGCCTACACAAGGTTGTCAAATTTAATCAACTAAATAATTAAACTAATTATGAAAGCAAATAATTACGAGAAAAATATCAATAAAAACGGACCTAGGATTTTATCTTCCCCCTATGCGATAATTCATCAGCCAATTAAACCTCTAGCTATCATGCAAGTTACGATTCCCGATTATTAACCCGAGACACTAAATTACTTAATTATAACCTGATGTCGCGTGTATTAAAAGTCTATTATTCATAAACAGTTCACTATATGTCTATGCAAACCAATTATGAATAAAACATTAACTAACAAGTCTCGTAAACGGCTACCTAAGGTATTATCTGTATGTCTACGATAACACATGCAATTAACACACTATGTAGCACCCCCTCTATTATAGGCGATAAATCGAACCGGTTTATCGGAATTAATTGATTTAGCGGAAGCAACTTATAGGATCACTTTTAAAATACGAAAAATCCACACTTGCGATTTCAAAATCATATTTGAAACATTTAGAATCCTAGAAATTTTCAAAACACTTCTTTGAAAAGCTTTAGTCGATTTAGTTCTCTTTTTTTTTTTTTTTTTTTTTTTTGAGAAGGAGTTTATTCGAGTGCTACACTATCATAAAACGTAGGTTCGAAATGAAAATCAGAGTTTAGAAATATTTTGGCGACGAACGGTAAAAGCACGGAATAAACGAACTATAAATATAAACGGATCAATATATTATAAGGTCCAAAATAGGATCCGTTACCGATTAAAGTCCCATACTTTAAAGACGAGTACGATAGTAAACGAAAACGGAAGTTACTTTATATTACATCACCAAAATAGTACTTAGCCACACTTATAGAACCCTCGTTCGAACTTCCAAAAACTCCGGGCAAGACTTCGATCCACTACTCGGTCCATTCCGGGGGAGGGTTACCACTAGCACTACCTGCAATTAGAAAATATCTATATGAGCTATTAAGCTCAGTAAGAAATTCGAGGAATTACCGAGGGTTGAAAATAGGTTATACATATATATATTATATATAACATTCTGATCACCTTCACCGAGTCATACAAACATCAAACAAGAATCGAGTCACAAAAATACTAAAACATATAAGTCACAAACATGCTCATGAATGCAATCCGTGTAAAAATCATTTATTTTCATTTATCGGATCCGTGAAAGATTAATTTCTATATTCGGATAATAAACCGTTTCGAGCCCGTCTATGGATCCAATATCACTCATATCACTCCTCTCAACCCTAGTTGGATACCGGCCCACCGTATCCGATTCGTTTATTACCGAAACATTCCATTAATCTTTCAATTTTGTCAAAAGCAAATGCATGTCATGGAATGACTACAAATTATGTAAAGTCATTTAAACATCACAAATATCAATCAAGTGAGTAACAACCCCAATCAAATAAAATTATCAACTACTTAATTACACAATTAACCAACACATATATCATCACCACACACACACATACTGCCCACATACACACACATCACACATATGCATATTTATGCCATGCAACCATAAACATGCATAATAAATAGCACAATCATGCCTTTAAAGTAAAGACACTTTTATTCCATCATTTAATTAGTTTCTCACCACTTTCACTCAT
Source organism: Erythranthe guttata (assembly GCF_056151865.1). Taxonomy (NCBI): domain Eukaryota; kingdom Viridiplantae; phylum Streptophyta; class Magnoliopsida; order Lamiales; family Phrymaceae; genus Erythranthe; species Erythranthe guttata. The sequence continues at coordinate 15,044,140 of NC_142536.1, read as the reverse complement.
TGATTTCGCCCCAATAAATTCCAGCAGCCTCATAAATATGTTTCTGCCACAAATCCATGTTCATAATCCCATGTCTTATAATTTAAATCGCACAATTCCAAGACATAGCACTTAAAGCACAAAATTTCATAATTAACACCTAAACCTTTAAAATTCGAAATAATAGTAAGGGCTAAATACAGTTTGCACCCTTAAAGTATAGGGTTGGTAACACTTACCCCCTTAAAGTTACAAATGTAACACTTACCCCCCTCATTAATGATTTAATGATAAAACTTTGACTTTGAATAATGTGACATTTTTTCTTCCCAAATTGTCCTTCTAGCTATTATATTGATGCATATATAATAATATATTTTCAATAATATTTCAAAAACTAAATTTTATAAAATATAATAATTATTAAAAAAATATTTTGATTTATGTTTAACTTCACATTTTAATTACTATAGACCCTACTATAAATAAAAATCTCAATTATTTAAAAAATATATAAAATACGTTAAACATTTGAAAGATAAACAATATTTTCAAGACTTAAACGTCCAATTTTTTTAATAATATTATTGATTTGGAAATTTATTTCAGTTACTTAAATATAAATTTCAATAAAAAAAATATTTAAATATTTAGACGTTTAAATTGTAATTTTTTATTAAATTTTGAATACATTTTGTGATTCTCAAAGTAAAAAATGGGATGATTACATTAGAGTCGTATACGCATAAAATAACTATACAAACTATAAAATCATAATTAAAATTCGAATAATTATTAATTTTTTATTAGCTACAAATAAACACAAGGTAATACAAAAATGAAACTAAAATTCAATTTTTTTCATTCAATTTTTTTCATTCGCAAATTTACAATATTGAAATAATAAAATTAAGTTTTTGCAAAGTTGCCGAATTTTTTATTATTACATATTCATTATTTATATAATGGCTAGAAGGACAATTTGGGGAGAAAAAATGCCACATCATTCAAAGTTTTTACCTTTAAATTCATTAATGAGGGGGTAAGTGTTACATTTGTAACTTTAAGGGGGTAAGTGTTACCACCCCTATACTTTAAGGGTGCAAACTGTATTTAGCCCTAATAGTAAATGATCTTTAAAAATTCTCAAATTTAATCCTAAGACTTCTAATTATCTAATTTCCGAGATTCTGAAATTATTTTACAGATTTAAAAATTTTCGAATTTTTAATAATAAAATAGCTAAATATCTCATTTATTTACCGAAAATTGATTTTGCTTTCAAATATTCAATAAATAGTTGAAACCCCTTAAATTAATTCATTTATTACCATAGATCTACTGTAAATAACAGTTTAAAACTTGTTTAAAGCTGAAAGTTTCGGAAAATTACAGTTTAGCCCTTAAACCCTTTTAAATTTGCACATGCAAGATACTAGAAATGAAGATCTCTATTTTTCTTGTAAAAATCATTGAAATTTCAAAATCTTCAAATCTTTAGTTAATAAATGGAGTTACTTGCAGATCTAAAGCATAGATTAAACATGCAAGAAGAGGAGATTAAAGATTAACACAAAATTTCCATTTTCCCCCAAAAATCCCTAACTTTCGAAATACTTAAAAGTCTTTTAGGTAATCTTGAAAACTCTTTTAAAATAATATGATATCTCCTAATTGCAGCAAGAAACTCGAAATTTCTTACCTAAATCACCAAAAGGAAAATGAAGAACAAGCAAAATAGAGAGACTTCAAGGGTTGATGCCAAACTCGAGCCAAACCACTTTTATGGTGAAAGATATAGTGTGTGCTTCCAAAATGGATGCGTTGTTTTCTCCGGTAAATGGACAAGTAGTTTTTATGGTGAAAGATATAGTGTGAGCCATAGTTAAATAAGGGATTTTTCATGGTGGTTTTTTATTTTTCTTGTAAAATGAGTGGTGATGTGGAAGAAGATGAACAACAATGGTGGTGGTGATGTCTCGGTGGAATGAGGGAGAGGAAGCCAAGTAGAGAGGTTATGTGTTGTAAGAAAGAATACGAAGAGTGTCTCTTCAAATCTTTTGAGGGTGGATTAAGAGAAGTGATTAGAAAATGCCAAGTGTTAAGTCATGCAAAATATTACTAATTTTATTTATTTATTTTAAACACCCCCTTTACTCACACACACACTTCATCCGATCCATATGCATATATATATGTATATATATATATATATATATAAAGCACACACATAAATATATGATTATATATATATATATATATATATATATATATATATATATATATATATATATATATATATATATATATATATATATATATATGTATATGTAGAGTACGTATATATATATATACATGTATGTATGATATATGTATATCTATATATATAATCATGTATGTATGAATGCATGTGCACATAGTAGGCATAGAAAATGCAAATTATTTAACTAAGCCATTAAATACGTAAATCATATATTTCACGTAATCATAAAATCACATATTTATTAAACACATAATAAAGCTATACGTCAAATTACCTAAAATATTTATGCAAGTTATTAATTTAATTCACGTAAAAAATTTCGAGGAAGAATCTAAGTTCGTAGTTTGGGGTTTTGAAAGTATGGGGTATTACACACTAATCCGGTGAAAACTACTCGAAGGCTCTTCTATCCTTGTTCTAATTATTAAAACGATCTGTCGGTTCAATTCTAACAATAACATATAGCAACATAAATTAGCTAGATTAACCCACTAAATAAGATCGGATAGAAGAAATAATCATGAAATTTAAACTTGCATAATATTAGAAAAATATGTTCAAATTACCACATAGGGTTCTAACAAAATCCTAGAATAAAAACTTATAAGCTACTCGTAATTCTTATGATAAACCAAATAGAATAAATAAAATAAATAAGAAAAACTATGTTTGAGTCTTCGTTGATCTTCGTTCTTCGCGTTTTGTGGTGTAAAATTTCGTGCTTGTGGTGTAGAGACTTGTTGCTTTTATAGGCTTTTCTTGATAAGGAAGTAGTGGAAACCTAATAGGAATCAATTTCTGCCACTTTCCCCCATCAGGATTCGTTCTTCAATTTTTGCCATGTTGGAGTCCGAATTTTGGAATGTTGCGTTAAATAAGAATTGTAGCCCTTGAAATTAGCTTTCCAATGCCGCCGAAACAAGCTGATTCTGAGTTTGTATGAGAGAAATATGCTCAAAATGGTGGACACTGCCAAAGTTGTGGCGAGATTCCTTCTCCCAATTTGATTTATTTCCTTATTTGCAATTTTTTTCTTTCTTATTAATCATTTTTCCTTCATGGACACTTAATTCTCCCTTTTCACCTATAAAACACAAAATGAATCAAATAAAGTAAAAATATAATTAAATTTAGACAAAAGATCCACGTAAAGTAAACGTATTGAGTGTAAAATCTACACTCAACAGTATATTATGGTTGAGTTGCACCTACTTGCCTGTCCATCTTAAACCATGTTTTCTTTACATGGCATTTTTTCTAGAAGACCATGAGATTCGTGTCTCACAACTGATCAAACTTTAGCTGAAGGATTTACAAAATCGAATGATTCCCAAAGCTTGGAAGAGATTGCACGAGGTTACTTAACTGATCTTATTGACAGGAATCTCATTTTGAAACATCAGTTGGGATCAACTGGAAAAGTCAAAACTTGTAAGATCCATGATCTTTTGAGAGACTTATGTCTACGGATTTCTAAAAGACAAGTTCATGTGTATGGTGGAAGACATTCGACCATGGAGAGAAATGGAGCGTCATATCGTATGCAATGAAAAAAGTCACACTCGATTCCAAAGTTGGATTGAATATGATGCATATGTCCGTACTTTGGTGACAAGCATAGATGGTCGATATTTCAGAAACAGATTGCTGAGAGTAATGTCGTTCAACGTTGTTAAAGTAGTGAGCAACTCTAGTTTTTCTTCGTTTTTTAATATTAAGAAGGACAATGAATCAAGATGGAGTACTGTTGATCATATTAACATGCGGTATCTTGCGTATAATGATGCCTATATTACTTATATGCTTATCAAGCTTCCGTCGTCAATATGCTTATTATGAAGAAAATTGAAGTGCCACCCGAAATTTGGAAGATACAACAACTTAGGCATGTGGGCATATGGGAGCTACACCTTCCTAATCCTCCTCGGAGTGGTGACCAACAACAGGACGAGATGGTTTTGCAAAATCTGCAGACACTTAAGAATGTAAGAAACTTCGTGTGGAGCGAGGAGGCTGGTAAGAGAGTCGTTGCCCGTTGGTGTCAGGAAATTGAGGATAGAGCATGACAATGACTCGAAAAGCTCGAACAAAGGCTACTTGCTTTACAATATTTGTCGCTTGCATAAACTTGAATCACTCACGACCATCTCACTTTCAAAGGATTATTTGTGGGACAAGCTTACATTCCCAAGTTCCCTCAAGAAGTTATATTTACAAGGTATGAAGTTTCATTGGGAAGATTTAACGGTGATTGGTTCGTTACCGAATATTTTGAAACTGAGACTGGGTTTGGTCAGAGAAACTGCGTGGAATCCTGTTGAGGGGGAATTCTTTCGCCTGAAATTCCTTCACCTGAAATTCCTCTTAGTGCAGTGGTGCAATGATAAGGAACGTCAAATTGGATTCGAATTGCAAAATAACTATTTAATTTGGGGAAGAGTTATTAATGGGCATTGGTGGAAATATCGAAAGAAATTATGAAAAAATAAATGTTTTCTACGAACTCAAATTGTATTTGAGGACAAAACGAACTCCATCTCAAGTGAAATGGCGCAAGAAACAGAACTCATGAGAAAAGCTCATGAATCACGTCAAATTTCAGCAATTCAACGTCGTTTAGACTCCTAAAAGTTCGTTTTTGCTATTTATGGCAGGTTTTTCATAGAAAAATGGCATTAGGATTCCGTAAATTGGGTTGTTCCCAAAATTAAGAGATCTACTAGAACCAGGCTCTAACTCGTTTTTGCCGTTTTTGGCAATATTTAGTATTTTCTTAGTTTAATTAATTAGGGTTTTAAGTTTTATTAGTATAAATAGCTGCCTTAGGACTTTATTTTGAGAATAATTTTCGAACTCTAATAAAATCTTTAGAGTTGCCTCTATTTTCTGGTGGATTCCAGAGTTTTCGGTGGATTTCGAATGTTATTTTGTTATGTAGGATTAATTCGTTGTAATTCATTCTTTACCATGTGTTGGGCTAAATACCTAACACGCAAGTGCACGTATCGCAAACAAGTAGTAAAAGTGGACTCGTGAGAGTCGGATGTCGATCCCACAGGGAATACTCAAATTACCTAATTCTAAGTACCAAATTCTAACAATTATGATTCTTATCCAGCCTACGCAAGGTTGTCAAATTTAATCAACTAATTAATTAAACTAATTATGAAAGTAAATAAACAAGAAAGAATATAAATATAAAAACGGATCTAGGATTTTATCTTCCCCCTATGCGATAATTCATCACTCAATTAAACCTCTATCATGCAAGTTACAATTCCTGATTATTAACCCGAGACACGAAATTACTCATAACCCGTTGTCACGTGTATTATGAGTCTATTATTTATAACCGATTCACTATATGTCTATGCAAACCAATTATTAATAAAGCATTAACTAACAAGTCTCGTAAACGGCTACCTAAGGTTATATATGTATGTCTATGACACCACATGCAATTGACACACTCATCCGGTGAAAACTACTCGAAGGCTCTCCTATCCTTGTTCTAATTATTAAAACGTTCTGTCGATTCAATTCTAATAATAACACATAGCGACATAAATTAGCTACGTTCATGCGCTAAATAAGATCAAATAGAATAAATAATCATGGAATTTAAACTTGCATAATATTATAAAAATAGGTTCGAATCAGCACATAGGGTTCCAACAAAATCCTAGATTAAAAGCTTAGCTAGTCATGTTCTCTAAGAAAAACATCATAAAAATATAAAAATAAATAGATTAAGAAAAGATAGATGAAAGAAGAATTGTGATGAAGATTTGTCAATTCTCCGTCTTCGATTCTCCGTTCTCTCCCTCCTCTTCTTCCAAGATTGTGTAAAAAGTTCTCTAATTCGTGCTTGGTTTGCCCTTAAATAGATGTCCCAACTCGATAGAAGATTTTAGGTTTCCTTGTGTGATTAAAAGTCCAAAATTGGGTCCAGCGTGTTTTCACACGGCCGCGCGATAATCAGTGCAATTCTCACACGGCCGCGCGAGAATCGCCGAAACTTTCTGCCCAGATTCTGCAGTTGGCACGGCCGCGCCAAAAATAGGCTAAATCTGGCACGGCCGCGCCGGGGCAATTTTCAGCATCCGATTATTTTCTTCCGTTTTTGCCCTTTTTGACCTTTTTTGGCTTGTTTCATCCTTGGAACTCCCAAATCGTCAAGTTGTACCTAAAATACAATAAACCACTCATTAAGCACAATTAAATCAATAAAAGTATACAAAAATCCTCGTAAGAAAGTATACATTGAGTGTAAAATATACACTCAACACCATGCTTCCGTCCTGCATCATGCACAAAAAGCTCCCATTTTCCAGTTTTGGAGAAACGTTTTCTTGAATATATGGAGGAGTTGGAGGGAATCCTTTAGATATTGGAGAAATACTAACGCTTGGACTTACTGAATTAAACAGGTGCACTGAGTCAACCGCCATTTCTGCTTTGAGAATAGCAGAGGAACAAGAGAATAATGGTAACGAAGAACTTCGAGTTCGAGTTTGGTTAAGGGCACGGCGAATTAAATAGTTTTAAGGTAAAAGATGACACAATCAGCAATCAACTTCACTGTAAAACTTGCGCCAGATGAGTCTTGACCAACTATGAATTATCAAATATAATTCTTGTAACAAACATGGGGCTTGTTATTTATTTATTTATTATTGCCAGTTTCATATTTGATAGTTGATCCTTTGATTCATCAGCTTTTTCACTTTACTTTCATTATTTTTTCTGGATAGATTATTTTTTTTGGATAAAGTCTTGCATTATAGAATAGATTTCATATTATTGTTATTATAAACTTGGAAGATAATTTAATTTAAGTTCAAGTTCTACTTCTATAAATTATATTTAGGTAGAAAAAATCGGAGCTAAAATAAGAAGGGAGCTTCTAGGGTGTATAGCAAAACCACAACTCACCTGAGATATGGATCTGAAATTGAGATATATGTCCCAGGAAATAAATGGATTTTATTTCATTTATGTATTGACCTAAACGCCCTAGTTACAGGGATTTACATTGCAAAACTTAAAAACAAATTTTACACGAAATGTCTTTGTTATCCTTAGGGGTGCAAGTTGGAACGTGATGATGCTAGAGATAGATTACCTTAGATAGTTGAAGCAAAATGAGCTGGAAGAGCAGAGTGGATCACTGGCTCACGAGCTTGATGACCTTGAGATACCTTGCGATCATAGAACACGTAAACTAAGCCGGGGATTGATCCGGCGGAAACCCCTCCGGCGCTCAAGTTAGACGTGCGGATAGTAGAAATAGTCCAGAGAATACATATTATAGTATTGCTCAGATAATAGGATGTACTGTAAGGAATGAGTTCAAACCTTTATTTATACCTTAGTCGAGATTGTCGGGCCCAAACATTACTTGAAGGTGATTGGGCCTCGGTGGTAGTGGTCTTTAATATTGGGTTCGTGGCCCAGTAGTAAAGGAATTGTAGGCCCATTGGGTTGGCCCAATTATGCATATCATTAAGCCCCCCGCTCTCGAGTCGATGTGGGGGCCATGTTGAGGTGGGTACCAGATCGTGTCCAGAGTAAAAATTGTAGAAGTCGCTCATTGGCGTATGGCCTTATGGTGTGCGAAAACGCATTGGAGCGTGTGTCGAAGGGGCGTGAAGGCGCGTTGGCGCGTAGCGCGACCAAGTTGTCGCGATGTAAGTTACTTGAGTTGTCGGTGTTGTCCCGCGACTATGTAATAGCATGGAGCGAGTATTCTCCTCGTGGGAGTTGTTATTTATTGACATTGTCAATGTTTTGACGCGTTGCTTATATGTGTTTACATATAGCCTTGTGCGTGATGCACTTGAGGAGGGGATCAAGCTCTCAAGATTTTTTTTTTTATGGGGATCGTGCCCCTTGTTATACCTCGTGGGTCATAAGTATGTTAGGACCGTGGCCACGTTTTAATGAAGGACCCGTCAAAGACAAGTAGAGAAATTTGAGTAATCAAGCTGGCCAGGCTATATAGATTCCCATAATATCTCTAAGCGTTTCTAGGGTTGTAATTGTGCTAACTTGAGTTTGTGATTGTGTAGTGAATTGCGAGCGAGTTGTCTCATCGAGAGAGTTATCTCGCAGCGGAGTTGTTGGAGTGTTGGATGATGCGCGACTGAGGAGTGTGCGGATTGAGGTCGCTCTGAGCAAGTTGTAGTAGCGAGCGAGTTGGCTCCTCGTGGGAGTTGTCTCGCTGCGGGTTGTTGTACCGAGCGAGTAAGCTCCTCGTGAGAGTTGTCTCGCAACGGGTTGTAGGACGGAGCGAGTGCTCTCCTCGTGGGAGTTATTTCGCTGTGGGTTCATAGGTCCGAGGGAGTTGGCTCCTCGTGGAAGTTGCCTTGCAACGGGTTATAGGACCGAGCGAGTTATCTCCTCGTGGGAGTTGTCTCGCAAGTCGTGGGAGTTGCCTCGCCATTGGTTATAGGATCGAGCGAGTTATCTCCTCGTGGGAGTTGTCTCGCTGTGGGTTGCTTCTCGTGGGAGTTGCCTCACAACGGGTTGTAGGACCGAGCGAGTTGTCTCCTCGTGGGAGTTGTCTCGCTGCGGGTTGTAGGACCGAGCGAGTTGTCTCCTCATGGGAGTTGTCTCGCAACGGGTTTGTACGATCCAACGAGTTTGCTCCTCGTGGGAGTTGTCTCGCAACGGGTTCGTAGTTTCGAGCGAGTTGACTCCTCGTGGGAGTTTTCCCGCAAGCCCCCCACTCTCGAGTCGATGTGGGAGCCAAGCCGAAAAGGGTACCGGATCGTGTCGAGAGTAGACCGGTGCTGTTGTGTTCCGTTAGTCGTTGGCATGGCTTCAAGGAATAATAATTTTTATTTTCTCTACGGAGAACAAACGCTATTGGGTGGGGCGCGTTGGAATCCTTGCGCGATTTGGTAGAGCGCGTTGAGATTCCCGCGCGATTTGGTGGTGCGCAGTGGAAGTTCCGCGCGATTAAGTGAGTGGATGGAGGTGCGCGCGCGAATTGATGTTCGTAGGACCGAGCGAGTTGTATCGCAACGTCTGTGGAGTGACGCGCGTATCTAGAACACACATGTGGATTGATGTCGCACGGTGGAGAATCACGTGGGTCGAGGTCGCTCGGTAGAGGATCACGTGGATCGAGATCGTGGGCGCGAACGAAGGTCCCGCGGTGGAGGAGGAGCACACGCACGTAACGCGGTTGGAGATGCCATAGCGTGCAATGCGCGGTTGGCGCGGAATCAAGTGGAGAGTAGATTGGTGTTGTAGTGTACTGTTAATTGTTGGCGTGGTGTGGAGCAATAATAATTTTTATTTATCCGTTTGAGAGCGTACGCGATTTGGTGAGGCGCGTTGGAGAGCTCGCGCAATTTGGTGGAGCGCGTTGAAATTCTCGCGCAATTTGGTGAAGCGTGTCAAAATCTACTCGCAATGTGGTGGAGAGTAGGAAAAGTTGCTCACGATCTGAGGTGAGCGCGCGCTCCGAGGCAGCCTTGGGAAGGTGCGCGCGCAGGGGCTGCTGAAAGGTCCCCAAGCGCGTGTGAGCACGCGCTTCTCAATAAATTTTTTTTTTGGCTGGCCGCGCGCGCGCTGCCCATTGGGCGCGTGACAGCCACGCGCGCGTGCAGTGTACGCGTTCTGCCCTCAATTTTTTTTTTCTGGCCGCGCGCGCGTGCTATGCACGCGCTCTTTCTTCAATTTTTTTTTTTTTTTTTAGGTGGTTGATGTCCACCCTTTGGGGATAATGTTCTATTTTTTTAGTAGGGAAGCCATATCCGACTCTTGAGATAGGATGTGAACCCACTTGGTGTTGAAAAGTAAGGGTGATGTCCAACCTTCGGATGGGATAGCCCCCAACTTTAGGATGAGGCGATCACGAAACTTTGGGATGAGATGCCCAACCTTCGGATGGGATAGCCCCCAACTTTAGGATGAGGCGTTCGAGACCTATGGTCTGAGGTGGATGCGCACGGTTGTGCCATTGCTTCAGTGGCAGCAGGAGTTGAAGCTTCCGCGGTCGTACGCTGAAGGTCCTCATCGGTTATCTGAACCGTTAGAGGAGCAAGTAGAAGTTGATCTTGTTGAAGCTTTGGCGATCATACGCTGAAGGTCCTGTTTGGTGATCTGAACCGTTCGAGGAGCAAGGAGAAGTTGATCCTGTTGAGGACCCAGTGGGGCCTCGCGAGGATGAACTTGTGTTGGATCTCGAACACGAGGAGGAGGAAGTAGCAAGCCAGAGCCTCCACGAGGTAGGAGGTCGTTAGCAGTGTCACACTCCCCCTGAGCTGATGTCTCAAGGCCATCTTGCGCGCTACGTGATCTTGTGTGCCTTCCCACAGACGGCGCCAAAATGATGATGCTAGAGATAGATTACCTTAGATAGTTGAAGTAAAATGAGCTGGAAGAGCAGAGTGGATCACTGGCTCACGAGCTTGATGACCTTGAGATACCTTGCGATCATAGAACACGTAAACTAAGCCGGGGGTTGATCCGGCGGAAACCCCTCCGACGCTCAAGTCAGACGTGCGGATAGTAGAAATAGTCCAGAGAATACATATTATTGTATTGCTCAGATAATAGGACGTACCGTAAGGAATGAGTTCAAACCTTTATTTATACCTTAGTCGAGATTGTCGGGCCCAAACCTTACTTGAAGGTGATTGGGCCTCGGTGGTAGTGGTCTTCAATATTGGGTTCGTGGCCCAGTAATAAATGAATTGTAGGCCCATTGGGTTGGCCCAATTATGCATATCAGAACGGAATTTCCAATTTCTGCCGGTTCCGATCCAAAAAACTCCGATTTTGAAACAACCTTTTTCATTCCGACTTCCAAAATTCCGATTTCCGATTTTTTCCGATTTTTTTGGATTGGAATTATATAAAATAAATTTGGAATTTCCGATTTCCGATCCGATTTAATTCCGAAATTAAATCCGATAAATTCTATTTTTTTTCCAAAAAATGCACCTATAAATAATATATATCATATAATACTTATTTTTCCGAAAAATACACCTATAAGTTTTGTTTTAGGATTTTGACATAATAAATTGTTGTTAGAAGTTTTATTGGATATTACAGTGTGTTTATTTTTATTTATTTTTTAAACTGAAATTTAGTAGTTATTAGTTTTACTTTTATCGACGTGGATGTTCTTATTTTATAAAAATTATGAACATTTTAGAAAATTTCGGCTAAGTTTTGAAATTTTAAAGCTTATGTGATTTCCGATTTTTTTTCCGAAGTTCCGAAATTTTCGGACCTTTTGGAATTGGAAAGAATTTTTAGATTCCGAAATTTTTGGAATTGGAATTGATTTTGTACTTCCGAATTTTTTTGGAAATTTTCCGAAAAGGCTAATTCCAATCCGATCCATCCGACTTTCACCCCTAGTTATATTTTATATTTTTATAAATTTTAAGTAAGAGTTAATTGCAAATAGTATCCCTATAAAATACCAAATTGCCAAATACTCATGTTAAAGAAAAACTCACTCATCCTGTAAAAAAAGTCAATGCATCGATACATGATGCCGGAAATGAAGATAACACAAGCGAACAAGAATTCAACTCACAACTCAGACGAATCCATATAAGAGATACAACACAAAAGGAATCCACGTAAGAGACCCATGGCTAGATAATAGGAAAACAAAACCTAACCAAATTACAAACTCTTTATTTAGGATTTTAATAGACACTTATTCAAAGACTAGCAATATTTGAAGGACTTTTAAAGTACTACGTACTAATAAGAGTTCAAATGGAGAAAAGAAAAAAAAAAAACTGAAGAATTCGAAAAAGATAAGTAAAATCCGAACTCGGTCATCCTTGTAGTCAGCTTGGACACACCTTGCATGGAATTTGTCATAATTTCTTCTACAAAACTGTAAATGATGCCTTATTTGAAGGGTTGGAAACTAGATAGGCAGGGTTTTTTAACTGTATAATATTTGTTTAATTTCTTAATTCCGTTGGAGTCGGTACAAAATTAAAATATGAAGTTGATTGAGAAAACGGGTTCAGCAAGCTCTTCATCTTATGCAACTTCATTAATTGTGTCACTAACCTTGAGGACGTGGATTGGATATGGATACAGGGCCGTTCCTGAGAAATTGAGTGACCCTAGGCGAGTTTTAAGAATTTGTAAAAATGGATCCTATTTTGTATTGTATAACGTACACATTAACTAATTTAGGAGCACGACTGGACAAGGAATTTTTTATTAACAATTAAGATTTTTAGAGAAAATATGACTCAAATATTGATGAAGGTAAGGTAAAGGGAAAGTTTCTGGAGTTCAGGGCACTGAAGTTTTTTTGAAAATATTCATTGAAATATCATTGAACAGGTAAATATATGTAAGTTTTTTTTAAATATGGTATATTTCAGTTTGTCGAAACTCTTTGAAATTAGAGTTAGACAACACGTAGAATATTAAAAAATACAAAGATTGATGAAAAATAAAGTTTAAATTTTTGAAATAGATAAAAATTCGACAGGAGAACTCAATATCTAATTAATTATAATAGATCTAAGACATTCATTCACATCAAATGCAATAATAAGTGAATTTTTTCAACAAATACTTAAACTATATGAAATAATATAGTTATGGTTATTCAAATTGTTGAACTATTTATGTATTTTAAATACTCCATCCGTTCCTAAATAAGTGTATCTTTTCACTTTTCACAAAGATTAAGAAACTCAATAAATATAGTTTAATTTTAGGAAAATCATATAAAAATGACTAAAACAACTTTTATCATTTAATAATTTATAAGAGAAAATTAATGATTAGAGTTTCATTAATAAGGTTAAAACATGAAAAATGCATTTAATTTAGTATTGTGGAACATGAAAATCTAAATTGACAGATAATATGAAACAAAAATATTTTTAAAAAGAGACAGTTATTGTGGAACATGGAAAGTATCATTTAATACTATGACTAGTATATATAAATAATATTAAAATATTATTTGGGGGCCCCTTATTTTTTCTAAAAATCGGGGCCTCGAAGCGACCGCCTCTTTCGCCTATAGTTAGAACTGGCCCTGTGTGAATACTCATGTATCAATACCCGTAGAAGCAAATTGTGTCTTTCACGTGCTAGTGGTCCGAATTTTTCTTTATTTTTGCTAATGAAATTTCAGAAATGCCCTCTTATAAATAAACATAAACTCAATTATTTTTTGATTTAGTTATAAATAATCTATGGCCTAAGGACCAAAATTTAATTTCAGAAATTCTTTAAACCCCTAATCCTCCTCCTCCTTCCACCAACAACTCCTCCTCTACCACCGCTCTTCATCATCATCGTCATCAAATAATCATCTCCAGGGCATATTCATAGTGTAATGACCAATTTTGAGTGTTCCAACAGTCACATTTTATAGTGCAACCACTGTTTTATTTAAAAAAAATAGATATTATTTCAAGCATAAAAAATATCACAAATTATAAAATTGACACCCCTTATATATTTATTTTAGAGCTTTTAGCACTGACCACCCCGTGATATCTCTAATTGCCACAAAAGTCCCTGTCTTAAAACAATTAGCAAGAACGCCCCTATTAAAGTTAGTCAAAGGCAATAAGGCCTTTCCGAGTTGATGGTGACATGCACTCGCCAAATATGCGACTGGGGGTTGGTTTTTTAACCTAAAAAGACTCAAATACCCTTCAATTTTGAAATTTGGAAAACAAGCCCCAAAATGAAGTTCTCAATATTTTCAATTAAGTTCCCTTCAATTTCAAACGAGCCCTCTTCTCCCTTATGTTAGGGACTGTTTTGCAATTTTTTCATTCAGGCAACAGGTCATCAGCCCTTTAGTTTCGGTCGCGGATCCTCCACGACGAAAGGCAAAACTTTGGCGACTCTTCGACAGCGAAAAAAGAGGATTCAGATGATTGGTTTGTAAAGCACATCTCAACTCATTCTTCTCTCTAAATTTTGAAGCCTCAAGCTCTCTCGAAAAACAAAAAACACCCAGATTTGAGCCTCAAGCTATGTTCTGATCAAGATCCAAAAAAATCTAACAGGTGAAAAAGAATAATCTTCAAGCTCATTTTTTTACTGCAAAAAACTCAGCAACAACCCGTGCAAATTTGCCACAAGAAAACAGATCTCAAATCCCTTGAAAATCCCAGGAAACATCTGGCCCGATCGATATTTTCAGAAAAAAACAGAAATAATTCGAGATTTTCAGAAAAAAAATCCACAGACAAATACTAATTTTCGTGTTTTTCCGGTGGCTCGCTTCTCCGACGAACCCTCGGTCTTTTTTCCTTTTATTATTTAAAATTGAATTGTTTAAAATTTACAACAGACAATTTTGATGCAATGACCGGAATGCGTTGCAAAACACGACGTATGGGGGTTTTCGTTAATTTTTTTAACATATGGACCTTTTGAACAATTAGAGATAACCCAGGGGGTCTATGCTAATACCTCATTTATTTTATGACACCCCTTATATATTTATTTTATTACTTTCACATTCCTCTACAAGAAACAACATGTAGGGGTATTTCAGTCCGTAAAAAAAGTGAGAATAGTCATCAACCGCATAGGCTACAGATGAATTTGGTCGGCCATCTCTAATCTTTATTTCATTGTATAGAAAATGTATGAGGAATATGATGAGATGTAATACTATTTGTTTTGGTAAGATCCCAATTAGAAGACTATGAAATATATATAATACATTCAGCTTTGACAAATTGTCTTCATATTTAGAATTTAATATTAGTATTTAGAACTTGACAGCTAATTTATTTTGATAATTCATGATGGGTTAGGTTAGACAGCTCGCATGCCACTTGCAGGATGGTTTCGCCGAACTTGCCAACAAGACTTTGACTTATAAATTTTTTTTTTGATGAATAGTCCATTTCTCTCGTTTTTTTTTTTTTTTTTTTTTTTTTTATTTTATTTTATTTTAATTTGCTGCTGCTCCAGCCATACATATTAGAGTTCACTTTGTATTCTCCCAATTCAAAAACCAAGATTTAAAGAGTATCATATATCAGAAATGGCAGCTTATGCAGCTCTAGTTTCTGTTTTGACTATCATTGACCATATCCAAAATCATCCTCGCCTTTCGATTTCCTTCGACAAGAATCAGCTCGAATCACTTGGCGAAAAGGTCGGTTTCTTGCTAGATTTCATAGAAACTGATACTCATGGAGTTATAAGCGAGCAGGCACAAGTTTTAGAACGTCGAATTGCTTCTGCAGCCTATGCGGCTGAAGACGTAATCGAATCTCATGTCGTTGACCGAATTCAACCTGCAGGTTCCGTTGAAGTTCATCGTCTACGGAAAGTAGTAAAAGATATCATGCATTCAATGCGCCTAAAGAAGGCTAGAAAGGAGGAAAATAACGCCGGTTCGATTTCCATGCTCGACCTCCAGGCGGTAATAGAAGACATGGATTCTATCAAGAAAAAAGTTATCGAGTTCAGAGATGAAAGTGGATCCAATGATGATATGCAGCCCACATCTACAACTACTTCATCAAGTACACCTCTTATTACCACCGGCAAGAATACTATGGTCGGATTTGACGAGCAGTTGCTTCAACTTTTGGACAAGCTCACGGGGCAAAGGTCTAACCGGCATATCATTCCAATCGTTGGCATGGGCGACATTGGTAAGACTACTCTCGCCCAAAATGCTTACGAACATTCACTTATAGTTCACCATTTTGATATTCGCACTTGGGTTACTATATCTCAAAAGTATAGTGTCAAAGAACTTCTCTTACAACTTCTCTCAATGATAAGTAGTGATATCGATAGTGAAGACGATGAGCAATTGTTAGGACAAAAGTTGCACAAAATACTATGGGGTCGGAGATATTTGATTGTAATTGATGATATCTGGGGCGTTGAAGCTTGGGACAATTTAAATCTTTTCTTTCCAGAAAACAATAATGGAAGTCGAATTGTTGTGACCACAAGGATATCGCATGTGGCTACTCAATTCGACTCCTCGTTGTTTGAGTTGAGTTTTCTAGATGAGGATAAAAGTTGGGATCTATTTTGTCAAAAAGCATTTGGTGAGGCCGGTTGCCCTCTTGAACTAGAGGATATTGGAAAGGAGATTGTTAAGAAATGCAAAGGACTTCCCCTTTCGATTACTGTGATTGGTGGACTTCTTGGAAGGTCCCATATGTCGCAAAAATACTGGAAAAATATTGCAAAAGATTTAAACTCATTTCTCAACTCTGGAGAGGACGAGAATTGTTCGAGTATATTATCTTTGAGTTACACATACTTGCCTGCTCATCTTAAACCATGTTTTCTCTACATGGCAATTTTTCCAGAAGACCATAAGATTCTTGTCTCTCGATTGACCAAACTTTGGGTGGCTGAAGGATTTATAAAATCGAAGGAATCACAAAGCTTGGAAGAGATTGCACGAGGTTACATAAATGATCTCATTGACAGAAATCTCATTATAAAACATACAATGGGATCTAATGGAAATGTGAAAAATTGCATGATCCATGATCTTCTTAGAGACTTATGCTTGATGGTAGCTCAGAAAGAAGAGTTTATGTGTGTGATCGAAGACATTCCACGAGGAACAGAAAGGGGGCGTCGTATTGTATGTGATAAAAAAATTCAACAAGTGAAGTATCCGTTTCCTGTCTTTTATACTTTGCGATTGGCACCACTTACCGGTACTTGGGTAACAAACATAGATGGTCGTCCATTTCGTGTCCTTCATACTCTACGACTGGCACCACTTAGCAGTACATGGGTAACAAGCATAGATGGTCAATTGTCCAACAATAGATTGCTGAGAGTAATGTCCTTCCACAGTGAAACCAAGATAAAATATTTACGCAGCCATATTGTTGATCAAGTGAACATGCGGTATCTTGCGTATACCAATTTCATGATACCCTCTCTTGCTGTCGTGCTTCCTTCATCAATAGACATTGTATGGAATTTGCAAACACTAATTATCAGAGGGAGAATTAAAGCTCCATCTCAAATTTGGGAGATGCGACAACTTAGGCATGTGGATGTATGGGAGCTACACCTTCCCGATCCTCCTTCTCAGAGTGGTGACCAACAACAGGATGATTTTGTTTTGCAAAATCTGCAGACACTAAAGAATGTAAAAAACTTCGTGTGGAGCGAGGAGGCTTGTAAGAGAGTCGTCAACGTCACGAAACTGAACATAGCATACGGCAGTGAGTGGAAAAAGTCAAATAATGACAAGTTCGCTAAAGAAGCTGAGTTTAGATGGTTTCATGGTTCGTTATCAAGATTTAACAGTCATTGGTTCATTACCTTGTCTTGAAGTTCTAAAATTGTTAGATAGTTCGATCAAAGAAGATGAGTGGAGTCCTGTCGAGGGGGAATTCCTTCGCCTGAAATTCCTCTTAGTACTTTGGAGTAGTCTGGTTTACTGGAATGTAGAGAGCTCCCATTTTCCAGTTTTGGAGAAACTTGTTCTTCTACATATGAAAGAATTGGACGGAATCCCATTAGATATTGGAGAAATACCAACGCTTCGGCTTATTGAATTGAAATCGTGCAATGAGTCTACAATTATGTCGGCTTTCAAAATAGCGGAGGAACAAGAGGATGCTGGCAATGAGTTACTTCAAGTTCGAGTTGAGTTCCTTTCAGAGTACCTATTAGAGCGCTTTCAGGAGAAGATGAAACAAACAGCAAATCACAACTTCACAAGAAATAATTTTCATGTCGTTACAAAAAAATATGGTCCCATTGGCTCATAATATGTAATATAGTTGAAGAGTATAAGAAATATCAAAGCCATCTACATCTACATCTATTCTCTCTCTCTCTCTCTCTCTCTCTCTCTCTCTCTCTCTCTCTCTCTCTCTCTCTCTCTCTCTATATATATATATATATATATATATATATATATATATATATATATATATATATATATATATATATATATATATATATATATATATATATACACACACCAATTGTAAAATCATGAACGTTCTCTGTCTCCTAACATTTTGTGTTTCTTATTATGCACCTACAGTGTTATACCATTAAAAGTTAGGGTCAATTATATAGTAACTAGTAACTGTAACAAAAATAGTAAATCAATATAGTTTAAAGAGAAAATTGCACATCACCCCCTATAAATTTCTAATTTTCGCACTTTGACCCCTCAAAATTTTTAAAAGTGAATGTTCCCCTTCAAAATATTATTTCTTGTTGCGCATTGCCCTGATAGCAAAATTCTGATGAATTATTCATCGGATTCGAGTATTTTTGTTGCATGTTGCCCCTTTAAATGTTATTTTTATTGCATGCTGCCCCTTAAAAACATTACTTTTCCGCACATTGCCCTTTTAAAATGTTATTTTTGTTGCACAATGCCCTGCAAAAACTGGCTTATGGAGCAAAGTGCAATCAATATAATATTTCGAAGGGAAAATATCTATTTTTATTTTTATTTTTAGGGGGGAAAGTGCAAAAAACAGAAATTTATAGGGGCAAAAGTGCATTTTGTCCTAGTTTAAATATTAAGTGCCTTTCATATTCTCAAATATTTAAACAATGTTTTAACTAATTTTCGTCCTATTTGATTTTTTTACTACATATTGAACTTTAAAATGAAATTTACATCGTATAAAACTACTGATGAGAGTTGTCCAATGCAATGTTGTTAGAACCGAACCAAACCGAACGGGTCGGTTGGACCAGTTGGATCGTGACCTGGCGATGAAGCGGTCCGGTCTGACCTCTAAAACCAACCACAAACATTGAAAAACGGGGTAACATGACAAAAAATCCGGTTCGACTGGGTAAAACACGTGAACCAGGGAGTCAGTCAAGGAACCCGGTTTTCGGCCAAAACGTCTCAAATCACGCTGAGTTGGTTATTCGCAGCTAGATTTGAGCGAACCTTTGCGGACTTAGTGGTGGTTGGTTGGATCTAGTCATGAATGGTCGAAGGATTGCCGAATATGATCATGGGTGATCGAATAGGGGCCGATTGCCGAATTTGAAGAATGAAGAATGGAAAAATATAGAGTATAAGCAAAAGAAATATAGTAAAAAGTGGAAATAATAGGTAGGAGCTTTAAAATACAAAGAAAATGGTATTTTTAAAACATTAAAATTAATAAAATAATGACATATTAAAAAAATTCAAAAATCCGGTTGAACCGGTTCAACATTATAAAACAATGACCTCGATGGTCGTCCGGATAGCCAATCTGGTTCTGACAATATTGGTCCAATGATATATTATAAGCATATAAGTAGAGATATTTTTTTTTTGAAAATCTTTTGCTTTAAGTTAGCATTAAATACCTGTATAGTTTCAATTCTTTAATTAGTTATTATATTATTTTTATTATGTTTTTATTCCACAAATATGAAAATAAGACAACATGAACTCAAACTAATTACTATTTACTAATAAATAATAATGTTTCTATTATATTATGGGATTATTTAATGGGACTCCCCTCAAAGGGGAAATATTTTGAACTAAATAAAAAGGAAATTACATCCTTGTGCATACCCCATTATTTTTTTTCGAAATTTGACATACTCCCTGGGCGGCATGAAATACCTAAACTACCCTTATACAATCAGTTTTAAACCGTAGTCAGCTCACAACCGTCTCTCTCTTCCTCTTCCACTCTCAGATCCAAAATTTCACCCCCATAAGTCTCCAACTGACGATGTTGCTTTCCGTAGTCATAACTCTCTCTCAAGTGGTCGGAATTCGATGGTTTAACTGCCGTTGGATTCCCCTCGTCAACCTCTTTCTTTTAGTGGTGATTTTCTAGAGTTTGGAGCTTTGAATATGTTTATGCAATTGTTTTACCTTGCCAACGTATTTCGACTACGACTGATCTTCTCGGAGAGGTAATTGTTTTATGTCAGTCGAAATTTGACGAGCTACCAACCGCTGGATTCCTCTCGTCGAGATCTATGTTTTGACGGTAAGTTTGTTCGAATTTGATTATCAGATTTTTTTTTTCTCATTGCACGCACGAAACCTTGCTTGATACGATCCTAACAACCTCAAAGATGAAGAATTGGAAGAAGCTCAAGCGTACGAGTTTTAAGAGGATATTCGAGTTTTCCTTGGAGAAGAAAGGCTGGAATCAAATGTTTGAGATGTGTATGGTTTGGAATAGGAATAAAAGAAAGAGAAGAATTCGTTGGACAAGTCGAATTCCATGCATCCGAGATTATCGCCTATTCTGGTAGACTTTACTATTCGAGTTATAACTCTCGCATCTGAAGTCCATTTAAGCTGATTAAAAATGATTCGGAAAGATAACTGGATGATCTACAACTTTCATGTTTTGAGCAAAGAGATATTCGAAGTGGAACAGTATCGAAATGGAGCTTTAATTGCATGCACGTGCACTGCCCAATGTCTACGCGAGTTGAGAAGGGTGATCGAGAAGTCGATTTGAAGATCAAGTTATTTAAATTACTTATTCACGTTTTTAATTTAGGTTTATTATGTTTTTATTATTTTAGAGTCTTTTATGTTTAGGATTTGCTTATTTATAAGTTTCCTTATTTTAGATTAGGTATGAGTCATTTTCCTTGTGAAAAATGAGTCTTTTTAGATCTTATAAATAGGTTGCCAATTTGGCTTATTTTATTGGACGAATTTTGATGATTTAATTGAGAATATTCTCTTTGGTTCTTTAAGAACTTTTCGAACATATCGGTGGATTCCGTTTGTTCACCCCGACTTATCAATCGATCTTTCACAATCGACTGTGGCGTCTTCACATACCAAGGTTCTTGCCTCTTTATAGGCAACGGGTCGCTGTTCCACCCCATTGAAATCCTTCTTTGGACGATCCAGGTTTGATATCCAAAGTTATCGTGTTTGTCCCATGGTTGGCGTGGTTCGTATCAGTTGGTAACCAAAGCCAACATCCAAAACAGGTTTCACCTATCTTTATCTTTATTTTTTAGTCAGTCTTGTTCGTGTCATCGTAGTTTTCTTTTGTCTTTTATCGAGTCTTCTAGTCCTATTTTCTCTTATTCTTCGTTATGTTGTTTTGAGTCAAAAATAAAAATAAATCGATTTTTTGGTTATTTGTTTTGAACTTCTTAGAGTCTAAGTTAGGTTTTGTCTAGAGTCTACAAAAAAACAAAAAAAAAAACAAAAACCAAAAAAACAAAAAACAAGAAAAAACAAAAAAAATCGAATTTTATATTTTTTAGAGTTCTTTCCAGCCAAGTTAGAGTTTGTTAGTGTCAGGAAAAAAAAAAAAAAAAAAAACTTGATCATGTCCGAGAAAGCCGGTTATAAAGGAGAAATGATTGAGCAGCGTAGGATGTCGTCAATGGAAAAACGCTTCCAGGAACTCCAAGATCGGATGGAAGGAATTGTTACCCAACTAAAGGAACTACGCAAAGATCAACATGTTCGAGGGCCATACGTACGACGTGATGTTCACCAACCAGTTATACCTTATCCTGATAAATAGGTAGATCGTGATGGAAATTTTGGTGTGAACGCTACGAAATCAAGGAGGGAGAGTATGGGACGAGGGTCTGGATTGGATATATCAAGCCGAGGATATTTTGGTCGAGAAAGAGATGGCGTTGATCAAAACCGTAGCTCAATGAAGTTGATTATACCACCCTTTCAAGGTAAGAGTGATCTCGAGGCTACATTCAATGGGAAAGAAAGGTTGAACACGTATTCAATTGTGATTACTATTCTGAAAAGAAGAAACTGAAGCTCCTCGTCGAAGCGTTCACTGACTATGCAATTAGTCGGTGGGACCAATTTGTCTTAACTAGGCGGCGTTGTGGCGAACCACCAATTCAAGATTGGGAGTCCATGAAGGCAGCTATGAAAAGAAGGTTCGTTCCTTCACATTATTATAGGGAAATGAAGATGCAGAGCTTGAGGCAGGTTACTAAGTTAGAAGAAAGGAATTCATCGATTAGGGAATCACATAGGAGATCTTCAACGAGCAAAACGAGAGAACCATTTCAAAAGCTCAATGCAGAGAAAATTCTACGAGACAAAGGAGACTACAAGGAATTGAAGAGAATGGGTGATTCTTTATCGCCACTTGAAAATGAAGGTACTCGTCAAGCTTTTAAGAAAGAGAACACTCAAACTGATTTGGGAGTTACTGATTCGCTAGTTGAGGAAGAAGTAAGTGAGAATGTTGAGGTCGAGTCCAAGGGGGGAGGAAATTGCAAACCCGCGCCACCACTTGATGAAAAAGAAGGTTCTGATTCGAGGGCGAATCCTTTTGAAGAGGTGGAGAATGATATGAGCCAGCCATGCACCGAAGTTAACGCCGAGCTTAACAAAGTACAAACTTACATTGTGCATGTTGATGAGATGGCGGTGCCTAGTAACAAAGTACAAACTTACATTGTGCATGTTGATGAGATGGCGGTGCCTAGAGAGATGCTTCATTCATTCTCTATACAGAAGTTTGACGCATTGGAACTTCAAGCTACAAAATACTCACGTTCATATCAACTTCAATGGCTGCTAGATAGTGTGTTTGGCGATGTGGTGCAGAGATGTGTAAGTTCGCTACCAAACAGAGAGATCGATCTTGTTTACACTCCTTGTGATATTTGTCCGTGTTCGAGGATGAATCATTTTAAAGAGGGGGAGTATGATACGATCCTAATAACCTCAAATATGAAGAATTGGAAGAAGCGCAAGCGTACGAGTTTTAAGAAGATATTCGAGTTTTCCTTGGAGAAGAAAGGCTGGAATGAAATGTTTGAGATGTGTATGGTTTGGAATTGGAAGAAAAGACAGAGAAGAATTCGTTGGACAAGTCGAATTCCATGCATCCGAGATTCTCGCCTATTCTGGCAGAGTTTACTATTCGAGTTATAACTCTCGCATCTGAAGTCCATTTAAGCTGATTAAAAATGATTCGAAAAGATAACTGAATGATCTACAACTTTTATGTTTTGAGCAAAGAGATATTCGAAGTGGAACAGTGTTGAAATGGAGCTTTAATTGCATGCACGTGCACTGCCCAATGTCTACGCGAGTTGAGAAGGGTGATCGAGAAGTCGATTTGAAGATCAAGTTATTTAATTTACTTATTCACGTTTTTAATTTAGGTTTATAATGTTTTTATTATTTTAGAGTCTTTTATGTTAAGGATTTGCTTATTTATAAGTTTCCTTATTTTAAATTAGGTAGGAGTCATTTTCCTTGTGAAAAATGAGTCTTTTTAGATTTTATAAATAGGTTGCCGATTTGGCTTATTTTATTTGACGAATTTTGATGATTTAATTGAGAATATTCTCTTTGGTTCTTTAAGAACTCTTCGAATATATCGGTGGATTCCGTTTGTTCACCCCGACTTATCAATCGATCTTTCACAATCGATTGTGGCGTCTTCACATACCAAGGTTCTTGCATCTTTATAGGCAACGGGTCGCTATTCCACCCCATTGAAATCTTTTTTGGATTATCCAGGTTTGATATCCAAAGTATTGATATCGGGTCTCGTCCCATGGTTGGCGTGGTTCGTATCAGTTGGTAACCAGAGCCAACATCCAAAACAGGTTTCACCTATCTTTATCTTTATTTTTGAGTCAATCTTGTTCGTGTCATCGTAGTTTTCTTTTATCTTTTATCGAGTCTTCTAGTCCTCTTTTCTCTTATTCTTCGTTCTGTTGTTTTGAGTCAAAAATAAAAATAAATCGATTTTTTGGTTATTTGTTTTGAACTTCTTAGAGTATAAGTTAGGTTTTGTCTAGAGTCTACAAAAAAACAAAAGATCAAAAATAATAAAAAAACAAAACACAAAAAAAACAAAAAAAAATCGAATTATATTTTTTTTAGAGTTTTTTCCAGCCAAGTTAGAGTTTGTTAGTGTCAGGAAAAAAAAACTTGATCATGTCCGAGAAAGCCGGTTATAAAGGAGAAAGGATTGAGCAGCGTAGGATGTCGTCAATGGAAAAACAGTTCCAGGAACTTCAATATCGAATGGAAGGAATCGTTACGAACTAAAGGAACTACGCAAAGATCAACATGTTCGAGGGCCATACGTACGACGTGATGTTCACCAACCAGTTATACCTTATCCTGATAAAGGGGTAGATCGTGATGGAAATTTTGGTGTGAACGCTACGAAATCAAGGAGGGAGAGT
The DNA here is from genome assembly GCF_056151865.1 of Erythranthe guttata. Lineage (NCBI taxonomy): Eukaryota > Viridiplantae > Streptophyta > Magnoliopsida > Lamiales > Phrymaceae > Erythranthe > Erythranthe guttata. Next base: position 15,019,758 of record NC_142536.1, on the reverse strand, counting down.
ATGGGACGAGGGTTTGGATTGGATAGATCAAGTTGAGGATATTTTGGTCGAGAAAGAGATGGCGTTGATCAAAATCATAGCTCAATGAAGTTGATTATACCACCCTTTCAAGGTAAGAGTGATCTCGAGGCTACATTCAATGGGAAAGAAAGGTTGAACACGTATTCAATTGTGATTACTATTCTGAAAAGAAGAAAGTGAAGCTCGTCGTCGAAGCGTTCACTGACTATGCAATTAGTTGGTGGGACCAATTTGTCTTAACTAGGCGGCGTTGTGGCGAACCACCAATTGAAGATTGGGAGTCCATGAAGGCAGCTATGAAAAGGAGGCTCGTTTCTTCACATTATTATAGGGAATTGAAGATGCAGAGCTTGAGGCAGGTTACTAAGTTAGAAGAAAAGGAATTCATCGATTTGGGAATCACATAGGAGACCTTCAACGAGCAAAACGAGAGAACCATTGCAAAAGCTCAATGCAAAGAAAATTCTACGAGACAAAGGAGACTACAAGGAATTGAAGAGAATGGGTGATTCTTTATCGCCACTTGAAAATGAAGGTACTCGTCAAGCTTTTAAGAAAGAGAACACTCAAACTGATTTGGGAGTTACTGATTCGCTAGTTGAGGAAGAAGTAAGTGAGAATGTTGAGGTCGAGTCCAAGGGGGAAGGAAATTGCAAACCCGCGCCACCACTTGATGAAAAAAAAGGTTCGGATTCGAGGGCGAATCCTTTTGAAGAGGTGGAGAATGATATGAGCCAGCCATGCACCGAAGTTAATGCCGAGCTAAACAAAGTACAAATTTGCATTGTGCATGTTGATGAGATGGCGGTGCCTAGAGAGATGCTTCATTCATTCTCTATACAGAAGTTTGACGCATTGGAACTTCAAGCTACAAAATACTCACGTTCATATCAACTTCAATGGCTGCTAGATAGTGTGTTTGGCGATGTGGTGCAGAGATGTGTAAGTTCGCTACCAAACAGAGAGATCGATCTCGTTTACACTCCTTGTGATATTTGTCCGGGTTCGAGGACGAGTCATTTTAAAGAGGGGGAGTATGATACGATCCTAACAACCTCAAAGATGAAGAATTGGAAGAAGCGCAAGCGTGCGAGTTTTAAGAGGATATTCGAGTTTTCCTTGGAGAAGAAATGATGGAATAAAATGTTTGAGATGTGTATGGTTTGAAATTGGAAGAAAAGAAAGAGAAGAATTCGTTGGACAAGTCGAATTCCATGCATCCAAGATTCTTGCCTATTCTGGCAGAGTTTACTATTCGAGTTATAACTCTCGCATCTGAAGTCCATTTATGCTGATTAAAAATGATTCAGAAATATAACTGGATGATCTACAACTTTTATGTTTTGAGCGAAGAGATATTCAAAGTGGAACAGTGTCGAAATGGAGCTTTAATTGCATGCACGTGCACTGCCCAATGTCTACGCGAGTTGAGAAGGGTGATCGAGAAGTCGATTTGAAGATCAAGTTATTTAATTTACTTATTCACGTTTTTAATTTAGGTTTATAATGTTTTTATTATTTTAGAGTCTTTTATGTTAAGGATTTGCTTATTTATAAGTTTCCTTATTTTAGATTAGGTAGGAGTCATTTTCCTTGTGAAAAATGAGTCTTTTTAGATCTTATAAATAGGTTGCCAATTTGGCGTATTTTATTGGACGAATTTTGATGATTTAATTGAGAATATTCTCTTTGGTTCTTTAAGAACTCTTCGAACATATCGGTGGATTCCGTTTGTTCACCCCGACTTATCAATCGAACTTTCACAATCGACTGTGGCGTCTTCACATACCAAGGTTCTTGCCTCTTTATAGGCAACGGGTCGCGGTTCCACCTCTTTGAATCTTTGTTTTTGGATGTTTTCGATCTTGCTTCCGCGTAAGGTATTAGGGTCTCGTAACAAGTTCTACGGGGTTCGTATCATTGCTGGTTGGCGGTGGCTAGGGTTTTGGTAGGAAACACTTGGTGCGAGGAGTCCTTGGCGGTTGGTTTCAAATTTTGTGGCATTAAAAGCTATAACCTCTCTGTCTATATCTCTTAAATTTTCGTTGATTTTGTGTGTTTGAACATAACTATTTTTTTTTTTTTTTTGGTTTTGTGATTGCAGCTTAATGGAATCCATTGATATTCTCCTTGAAGGTGCCACAAATTTTGGTTTAAGTTAGTAGATGATTTTTGGCGAATTTTACATCTGTATTTCGAGCTAGAGTCGACCATAGGCTAAATACATTACTACACATTAATGTACATTACTATTATATTTAGTAACATATAGTAACATATGTATGTGATTGTGTATTTCTCGATCTGTAGTTTTTGGTTACGAGTTAATTTATAATAGGACAAAATCCACTCCACCCCCTACAAATTTCCCATTTCCGCACTTCCCCCCAAAAAAATCAAAAAATGGATAAAAGCCAATTGGTTGTACTTTGCCCCAAAAGCCAATTTTTGGTCCGCATTGTGCAGCAAAAATAACATTTTAAAGGGGCAATGTGCAAAAATATAATGTTTTTAAGGGGTAACAAGCAACAAAAATAACATATAAAGGGGCAATGTGCAACAAAAATACTCAAATGCCGATGAATAATCCATCGAAAGTTTGCTATCAGGGCAACGTGCAACAAGAATAACATTTTGAAGGGGGCATTCACTTTTTAAAATTTTGAGGTGGTAAAGTGCAAAAAATAGAAATTTTTAGGGGGTGACGTACAATTTTCCCTATATAATATAAGTATTTTAAATTTGTGAATTATATTATTGGTGTGGATTTTTTTTTTTTTTTTTTTTGTATAATTGGTGATATTGGTGCATGCACATATTGGTGTATGTACATAAAAGAAAGAACAATAATACGAATGACTACGGTAAGCATATCGAATAAAAAAAATTGAAGTATTAAAAATGTTAAAAAATATATATAATAAAAAAAATTAATTAAAAAAATAAGTAAAAAACGATAAATGCAGGTCCAAATATGATAAATGCAGATGGAAAAATATTGAATGCAGTTGGACGAAAACTACGTATGAGAGTAGTATATTGCTTTCGCTTCTTCAGGGGTATCTCAAAGGATGAGTTGGACCTTGATTAATCCCTACTTTACTAGGTGCCGAGGGGTATATCAAAATTCACCTTATATTATATTCTATTATATTGAAACTATGACTATTTTGCAAGGTTCTAAATATCGGTTATCGGGTCCGAGGCGGTTTGGGACCGCCACACAATAAATTGGTGCGGCGGTAATTAATCAGAGATATATCGGAAATAAATCGGTTTTAGATTTAGTGTAATATATTTAAATACTTCAAACGTATAAAACAAAATTGAACTTGATTCTCTTCTCATCGTTTATATATTCTAATCTAAAAATAGATGTAAATAACTAAAATTGATTTCAAATAATAAATTCTTAACTTTTTTTTAACACCATTATCTGAGCGAATTGCATATAACCCCAAGGAAGAAGAATTATTCGTACTCCTATCCAGACCAAAATCAGTCCTACAAAAAAGCTCAACTTCTTGTCTCTTGTCTAAAATACCCCTGACAATAGAATTTAGGGTAAACAACACTTTGCCGCTTGAACTTAGGCCTGTTTTGCAGTGTCACCTTAACCAAAAAAAAAATCACGATGCCACTCAAACTCAATTTTTTTGTGCCATGTACTTCAAATAGGTACCCAACACATACCTTTTAGATAAAGAATCAACTTTGATTCTAAAGTAATCTGGATTACTCTTAATAATGCTAGCAAAATAAGAAGACCAAGAACATTTCAAATCAAAAGCACCAACAAGACCGTCCAAGAGAATATTCCCAGCAACAATCAATGCAATTTACCCAATTCCACACACATATTAGAGAAAGAACCCACGAAATCTTAACAGAATCCAACCGAATCGGTGGTCATGTTTAGATACATCTGTCGGGTAAAAGGACTATATTACCCCCATATGCAATTTTCGCCTAATTGCATTCAACATTTTTGTCATATCCATATTTCATTTTTGGATTCGCATTTATCATTTTCACTGATTTTTTAAAAAGAATATTTCGATATGTATATTGTACTAAGGGCAAATTTCTCGTCACCACTATAAATTTATATTTTTTTCTCTTTACCCTCTCAAATTTAAAAAAGTGAATGTCCCCCTTCAAAATGTTTTCCTTGTTGCACATTGCTCCTATAGAAAAAACTCCAATGAATTATTAATCCGAATTGAGTGTTCTTATTACACATTGCCCCTTTAAATGTTATTTTGTTGCATGTTGCCCTTAAAAATATTATTTTTCTGCACATTGCCTCTTTAAAATGTTACTTTTGTTGTACGAAGGCCACCAAAAACAAAGTGCAACCAAAATAATATTTCGAAGAAGGTAATTCATTTTTTTTAGTTTTTGGGGGGAAAAGTGCAAAAATGGAAAATTTATAGTGGTTGAAGTGCATTATGTCCTATTTTTGTATATAATTCCAGTTTCAATCCAAAAAAGTCGGAAAATATCATAAACTGGAATTTTGGAAATCGGAATGAAAAAAGTTGTTCCGAAATCGGAAGTTTTCGGATCGGAACCGGCGAAAATTGAAAATTCCGTTCCAACTTTCACCCCTAGCTGCAGATGAACATAAAACGAGCTCGAATTTGGTGGGCTACGTGAGATTCGATTACATCTTAAGCCGCATATGAAACACATGCAGTTGCCTCTTCAAAACTTGTGCTTCTTCGCTTATAACACCATTTGAATCGGTTTGTACGTAATCTAGCAAGAAACCGGCCTTTTCGACACGAGATTCAGATTGTTTCTTGTCAAGAGAAATCGGAAGGCGAGGATGAACATGAATTTGATCCATAATTTCGCTGAACTTGCCATAAAGACTTTGACTCAATCTTTTGATGAATATTCCACTTCTCTCGTTTTCTCTTTTTCTTTTTCCTTTTTTTTTGAAGCAGGGGACCCTCTTATTGAATGATCAGCTACCCTCTTAACTCTAACATCCTCCACATAATTTTATCATTATTGAATTCTCCTACCGAGCTCCATCCATATACCCGAGAAATAAATCTCAGTGGCCGTACGAAGTTTAGATTTGGCTGCCGCCGGAGCTCACTTCGCGTTCCCCGTTACCAAACAAAACTTATCCCTCTCGTTAAACAAGATTCAAAGAGGAACGTATAATCACAGACAGATACATGGCAGCTTATGCAGCTCTAGTTTCTGTTATGACTATCATTGACCATATCCAAAATCATCCTTGCCTTTCGATTTCCTTCGACATGAACCAGCTCGAATCTCTCGGCGAGAAGGTTGGTTTCTTGCTTGATTTTGTAAAGAATGATACTCATGGTGTTGTAAGCGAACAAGTTGAAGTTTTGGAGAGCCAAATTGCATCTGCAGCCTATGCCGCTGAAGACGTAATCGAATCTCATGTCGTCGACCAAATTCAACCTGCAGGTTCGGTTGAAGGTCATCGTCTACAGAAAGTAGTAAAAGATATCAGAAAAAAGGTTACTAAGATCTTACGCTCAAAGAAGGTTATGAAAGATGAAATTGCCACCGGTTCGATTTCCATGCTTGATCTCCAGACGGTAATAGTAGACATGGATTCTATGAAGAAAAAAGTTTTGGAGTTGAAAGATGAAATTGGATCCAACGAACATGATATGCAACCCACACCAACTACTTCATCAAATACACCTCTTATTACCACCGGGAAGAATACTATGGTCGGATTTGACGAACAGTTGCTTCAACTTTTGGACAAGCTCACCGGCCAGCAATCTAACCGGCAAGTCATTCCAATCGTAGGCATGGGCGGCATTGGTAAGACTGCACTTGCCCAAAATGCTTATGAACATTCACTTATTGTCCACCATTTTGATATTCGTACTTGGGTCACAGTATCTCAAAAGTATAATGTGAAAGAACTTTTTGTTCAACTTCTTTCAAAGCTAATAAGTAGTGAAATCGATAGCGAAATTGACGAGCAATTATTAGGACAAAAGTTGCACAAAATACTATGGGGTCGGAGATATTTGATTGTAATTGATGATATTTGGGGCATTGAAGCTTGGGATAGTTTAAATCTTTTCTTTCCAGAAAACAATAATGGAAGTCGAATTGTTGTGACTACAAGGATATCGAATGTGGCTACTCACTTCGACTCCTCGTCGTTTGAGTTGAGTTTTCTAGATGAGGAAAAAAGTTGGGATCTATTTTGCAAAAAAACATTTGGTGAGGCCGATTGCCCTCTTGAACTAGAGGATATTGGAAAGGAGATTGTTAAGAAATGCAAAGGACTTCCCCTTTCGATTACTGTGATTGGTGGACTTCTCGGAAGGTCCCATATGACGCAAAAATACTGGAAAAATATTGCAAGAGATATACACTCAATTCTCAACTCTGGAGAGGACAAGAATTGTTCGAGTATATTATCTTTGAGTTACACCTACTTGCCTCCTCATCTTAAACCATGTTTTCTTTACATGAGCATTTTTCCAGAAGATGAAAAGATTAGCGTCTCCCAACTGATCAAACTTTGGGTGGCTGAGGGATTTATAAGATCGAATAAATCTCAAAGCTTGGAAGAGATAGCACGGGGTTACTTAAATTAATGATCTCATTGGCAGAAATCTCATTTTAAAACATATGTTGGGATCGAATGGAAGAATTAAAATTTGCAAGATTCATGATCTTTTGAGAGACTTATGTCTAGAAGTAGCTCAGAAAGAAGAGTTTATCTGTGTGATGGAAGACAAACCACGAGGCACAGAAAGGGGGGGTCGTATTGTATTTAGTGAAAAAGTTCAACATGCAAAGTATGAATCTCGTGTCCTTCATACTTTGCAATTGGGATCACTTACCCGTACATGGGTAACAAGTATTGATGGTCGATTGTCCAACAATAGATTGTTGAGAGTAATGACGTGCAACAATGGACGCAAGAAAGAATATTTAAGCCAGCATATTGTTGATCAAGTGAACATGCGGTATCTTGCTTACAACGATGAATCCAAGATAATGGCTGCTTGTGTCAAGCTACCTTCGTCAATAGCTGCTCTCTGGAATTTGCAAACAATAATTATTAGTGGGAAAATTAAAGTACCGTTACAAATTTGGGAGATGCGACAACTTAGGCATCTAGATATATTTAGTTTATTCCTACCTGTTCCTCCTCGTAGTTGTGACAAACAACACGATGAAATTGTTTTGCAAAATCTACAGACACTTAAGAAGGTAGTAAACTTTGTGTGGAGCGAGGAGGGTTGTAAGAGAGTACCCAATGTCAGAAAACTAAACATATACGCAGAAAGCTCAAATGATTATTCGCTCTACAATATTAGCCACTTGCATAAACTTGAATCACTTAAGTGCTTGTTGTTAGGTGAGGATAATATGTTGCAGAAGCTCACATTCCCATGTTCTCTCAAGAAGCTGAGTTTATCACATGGAAACGGTCTTTGGGAAGATTTAACGGTGATTGGTTCGTTACCGTGTCTTGAAGTTCTAAAACTGTCAATGTATTCGGTCAAAGGAACCGTGTGGAATCCTGTTGAGGGGGATTTCCTTCGTCTGAAATTCCTCTCAATATATTGGTGTGATCTTGTTTACTGGAATGCAGGCAGCTCCTGTTTTGGAGAAACTTGTTCTTGAACTAATGTTCGTATTGGATGAAATCCCTATAGAGATTGGAGAAATACCAACACTTGAATTTATTCATGTGAGACGCTGCACGGAATCTGCGGCCGTTTCGGCTATGAAGATAGCGGAGGAACAAGAGAACGCTGACAATGAGGGACTTCAAGTTCGAGTTGTGATCGATGGAAATGACGAATTGGAGAGTTTTCAGGAAAAGATGAAACAATCAGAAGATGATGACATCAGCTTCACTAGAAATAATTTTCAAGTAACCATATTCTAGGACTTCTAGTTTACACTCAAAGTCTAGACCAACAATGCACTACTTCATTTTCTTGTAATAAACTTGGGGCTTCTCTTTATTTTATTGTATTGTAATTCTTTTTTCTTGTCAGTCTCATATGTGATAGATGTTTTGTCAACAGTTTCACATTATTTATATATAGATATTTCGATTCAGCTCAAGGATTGTGTCAAAATAAGAATAATGTCTTTCCATAGATTATATATTAGAGATTTTAATATTTTAATATTAAACTAGGCAAGTGCACGTGCGTTTGCACGAGTCGGGTTAAGTGTTTTATGTATGGCATCACTTATTAATAATCAACATACGTATAATTGTAATAATAGTCTCTACGACAGTCTCTACAAACACTTGGTCATATTGTTAGAGAACCTAATAAATAAGAAAAAAAATTGACCATCAATAATCTTATGTTCCCCTCAATTGAAGGTGTATCTTCATAATTTAAAAAATGGAACTATAAATGAATACAAAATTTATATAGAACAATTACATATATGGTGGAAGTGTGAAACTTATTGCAGCAACTTCGGCCGCCGAAAAGAAGGAAACTCAAAATGAAAAGAAACGAAATAACCAACTTACAAATGATAATCCAACTAACCACAAGCAAACAATATCCTAAAACTCAAAAACAAAACATGTAAGTTGATCCTCCGTATACAAGTAATGCCGTATGTTGAAAATAATTTGACTTTGCTTCGAAATGTTCGCAAACATTCTGGCTTACCTATCATTTTACGAAGGTAGATCAAATATCCAAAAGATTTACAAAACTTACATAACTTCTCTTTCTGTTTTTGTTGAATGAATAACACTAAACTGGAATCTTTCTGAGACGATAGGGTTTGATGAAGCTAACATCTTTGAGAATTTTAATTGAAAGGGTATTTTGTTTTTTGTCTGTATTTTTGAATCATGAATCGCAAATTTCATAAAATTCAAAATTTTTTGTCTCGAACTCAACCCTATTTGATCCTACGGAGAACAACGCATTAAAAAAGAAATAAAATCTTAAGTGACACAAAAAAATCTACATTTTCATGACCTTAATGGCATTTTAATTGCAATGGTTCATCCATTATAAAAATCTGCTAAAAACAGTAAAAGACTACAAACTTCATCGAATATATACAAAAAAAGAAAGAAAAAAAACCACACACGCACACACAAATTAAGTGCCAAATCGTAACAAACAACAACAAATACTATTTCCAAAGACGAACAAAATTTATTTAACAACGAAATTATACCAATTTTGTTTTTGGCACCGCAAATCAACTGCGCCGGAAAATGAGAAGATTCGCCAGAATAAGCCCCTTAGATGGTTATGTGTGTCAAAAAAATGGATTTGGGTGCGCATGTTTAACTTTTTTTTAGTTAAGATGGCAAAGTGCAAAAACAGGAAAACTAAATGCGGCAAAATGCTATTAACCCTAATGGATAATTTAAATTTGTGAGAAGGATTGTTTTAATGAGAAATATTTTTTCTAATTATTTTTTTATAAGAGGATTTTCCTTATATATATTTTTCAAATAGTGGGGTCTTGCTAATTTTCCCTATGGTTAATTATCAGCTCATCCATTCAGAATTTAAACTCAATTCTTTGGCAAGTCGGGATGAGGTGCCTAGTTGATGTCCAAAATGTAAAATCCCATACTAGTTGTAGTAAATCATTTATGAAAAATAAAAAAAAGGGTAGTTACGTTGTTACTTGTTTTAAATAATAATATAAAATTGTAAAACTAAAGCAATTTGTGGGAAGACTCAGGCGGAAGTCTTCTTGGCATGTTAGCACAACACAAATACAGTAAATCTGATCCTATTCTCAATTTGCGCCGACAGTTTTGTTCCCCCTCAAAATTATCCATAGTTTGGAAGAAGATTAGAGATCTATCTATATATGGCAGCTTATGCAGCTTCAGTTTCTCTGATCACTCTTACGGAGCAGATCGAAAACCATCCTCGCCTTTCGATTTCTGTCGACAAGAACCAGATTGAATCTCTACGCGAGAAGATCGGTTTCTTGTTAAAATTCGTAGAGAACAATACTCGTGGAGCTATAAACAATGAAGCTCAAGTGCTGTTGAGCCAAATTGCATCTTCAGCCTATTCGGCTGAAGATGTAATCAAATCTCACGTTGTCGACCAAACTCACGCGATGGAAGATGCCAAAAGAAAGGTTACTTTAATCAAGCCCACGAATTCGATGCCACTACTCTGTTGCCTCAAGGAAGCTGTAACTACTGATCAATCTGATCCATTGCACCAAATTAACGATGGCTCGATTTCCTTGCTCGATCTCCATACGGTAATAGACGACGTGGATTCCATGAAGAAAAAGGTTATGGAGTTCAAAGATGGTTTGCCGCTCACATACTCGGTGCCAGCTACTACTACTACTACTACTACTACTACTACTACTACTTCAACACCTCTTACGAGTATTACCGGAAAGAGCACGATGGTGGGATTTGAGGTCGAGTTGCATGAACTTCTGGAGAGGCTCACCGGGCTACAATCTAATTTGCAAATCATTCCAATCGTAGGCATGGGCGGCATTGGTAAGACTACTCTTGCCAAATATGCTTATGAAAATTCACTTATTACGCGACCTTTTTATATTCGTCGTTGGGTTACCGTATCCCAAAAATATGATGTCGGGGGGCTTCTTCTACAACTTCTTTCTGAGCAAAGTAGTGAGATGATTAGTAAAACTGATGAGCAATTAGGCGATGTGTTATACACAAGGCTATGCGGTCGGAAGTATTTGATTGTAATAGATGATATTTGGAGTGTCGAGGCTTGGGAGAAGCTAAAACGTTTCTTTCCAAACGACAAAAATGGAAGTCGAATTGTTGTCACTACAAGGATATTGGATGTGGCTAACGACTTTGGCTCTTCGTGCCTTTGTGTGAATTTTCTAGATGATGGTAAAAGTTGGAAACTATTTTGTGAAAAGGCATTTGGTGATCAATCCGGTTGCCCTTCTGAGCTAGAGGATACCGGGAAGGAGATTGTTAAGAAATGCAAAGGACTTCCCCTTTCGATTTCTGTGATTGGTGGCCTTCTTGGAAGGTCCCATAAGACGCAAGAATATTGGAAAATTATTTCAAAAGATTTAATCTCCAATTTGAACCTCGAACAGGACGAGAATTGCTCAAGTATATTATCTTTGAGTTACACCTACTTGCCCCCTCATCTTAAGCCGTGTTTTCTATACATGGGAATTTTTCCAGAAGATGATATGATTCATGTATCCAAATTGATCAAACTTTGGGTGGCTGAAGGATTTATAAAGCCAAATAAAGCCCACAGCTTGGAAGAGATTGCAAGAGATCACTTAAATGACCTCATTGACATGAATCTCGTTTTGAGATATAGTTTCGGGTCAGATGGAAGAATTGTATATTGTCAGATCCATGATCTTCTGAGGGACTTGTGTCTAAGGGTAGCTCACAGTGAGAAGTTTATCTGTATGATGAAGGACGTTCCACGGCGTCTGCTTGTAGGAATTCTATCCCAACGTCATGTTGTACTTGATGAAAGAATTCCCCGGTTTGTAATTAGTTCTGAACCCATGTTTTTTAAAGAACTTCCTTATTCATCAACATCCCTACTCTGGAATTTGCAAACACTAATTCTTAATAGCGTAATTGATGCACCATCTGAAATTTGGGAGATGCGACAACTTAGGCATCTACATATCCTTCGGGTGTCGCTCCCCGATCCTCCTAAGAGTCGTAAGCAACAAAAGAACGACATTGTTTTGCCAAATCTGCAGACACTTAAGAATGTAATGAACTTCAAGTGGAGTGAGGAGGTTTGTAAGAGACTCCCTAATGTGACGAAATTAAACTTCCAATATGATTTGGGCGACAGTAGTTCAAAGAAGTACCGTCTCTACAACATTTGCCGCTTAGGTAGACTTGAGTCACTTACCTGCAAATCGTTTCATCTGGTTAAACTACTGCACAACCTCGAATTCCCAAGTTCGATCAACAGGTTGTCTTTAGAATATTGCAAGGTTCCTTGTCGAGATTTGACAATGATTAGTTCGCTTCCTTGTCTTGAAGTTCTAAAATTGAAAACTCATTCGATCGAAGGATGTGAGTGGAATCCTGTTGAGGGGGGATTCCTTCGCCTGAAATACCTCTTAATAGAAGATTGTGATCTGGTTGAATGGAGGGCTGAAAGTTCCCATTTTCCAGTGCTGGAGAAACTTGTGCTTCTAGATATGAATAAACTGAAGCAGATCCCCATTGAAATTGGAGAAATATCAACACTTCAGGTTCTCCATTTGAAATACTGTCGGTTGTCTGCGGTCGTTTCCGCATTAAGAATTGCGGAGGAACAAGAAAATGTGGGGAATGAGGGACTTCGGGTTCGAGTTGAGTTCAACGGAAGGCGACATGCAGAGAGATTCTGGAAAAATGTGGAACTATCAGAAGAAAGCTTCACAAGTAATATTTTTCAAGTGGTTTAATTAGTCATATGGTTTTTTTTTATTTTTTTTTTTTAATGTCAGTTTTTATACTTGATTCATACATTCATGAGTTTGGACTAGTAATAGATGGATATGTACAGCATGTACAAAGTAGTTTTGTTACTATCGAAACCAAAAAACAGTTTTGCTTATTAATTTGTTCATTAAACTTGATTTGGATCCTTTAAGTAACAATCTTTATAGGCATAACTCAATAATTGTTATACGTTTTTTATATTTACTATAAAACGATCAATAAACAACTTATGTATTTAATCTTCAATGGAAATGCTCAGTCGATCTCAGATTCAAACACTCTAATAACTACTTCTTCTAACCGCACGTCTGACTTGAGCGTCGGAGGGGTTTCCGCCGGATCAACCCCCGGCCTAGTTCACGTGTTCTATGATCGCAGGTATCTCAAGGTCATCAAGCTCGTGAGCCAGTGATCCAATCTGCTCTTCCAGCTCATTTCTACTTCAACTCTCTAAGGTGATCTAACTCTAGCATCATCACAACATCACAGTGTAAATAATCCAGTGTAGCATCTAACTCCCTCAACCAACGTCTGCCACATATTTCGGTTATTTGATCACTCGTCTTCTTCTACAATTCATTACTCTACTTGCAGAAAACAACATTTTTCCAAACTTTAAACAAGATTTTTAAGCTAAAGATGGCAGCTAGCTTAGCATCTCTAGTTTAATTTCTCTATGACTATTATGCATCAGAATCCAGAATCATACCCTCGCCTTTCGATTTCTTTTGGCAAGAACCACCTTGAATCTCTAGGCGAATAGATCAGAAATCAACCATATAACACACACAAACTGAGCTGGACAATATATCAAACACATTTCAGTCTATCTGATTGATACGGTTCAAAGAAACCCTAAAATGCATGCATATTACTACTAGAAATAAAGAATGGAATAGCAGAGGAAGAGATACAGATACAGGGACAATGGATGTAAAGTGGTTCGATCATAATCATCTACGTCCACTTTGCAATGAGGAGCACTTCTTCAATCACACAAACAAACAACTGGTTGTTACAGATTACAAGAATTCTCTCAGATCTTCAAGGATTGATATCTCGATCTATATATCTCTCTTTCCTATTTCTCTAATTTTCTCAATCTCCCTCAACAACTGTTTCTCTCATCTGCATGAATACAATGTGTTATTGAATATTTGATTATATTATTCCTAAGACTATCTATTTATACTAGTCTTTAGCCCTTCAAAGCAGTAACCGCTCCACTTGCCACATCAGCCAACTGATAACCACTTATTAGCTGAAGTTAGTTATCCATGTGCAAGGAGAAACTTCATGAAGGTTTCTTCAAGGGATGATCAACTGCACATTTAGCTTCTCAATAGATCATGGCCACTGATCTATTTTACAATACAAGATTGTGATCAATCATAACAAATCTCCACCTTTGATTTGTCGGTTGCAGCCACTTCCGGGAAACGACAACGGATCTTCCTTGAGAGATGCCTGAGAAAAGGAGCTCACCGGAAAGTTCGGGCGGCGGGGTACCTGCAACGCCTAGAGGGGGTTCCCGGTGGAGAAGCTCCGACGGTCAAGTCAGTAAAAAGGGGGTATGATGAAAGATCAAATGTACATATTTTCTAGATTTATTATCTTGCGTCCCCATAAGGAGAAAAAAGACCCCCTTTTATAGATGAGAACCCCCCATGCCTTGGCCCCCAAGGTTTCCCTAGGGTTTTTCCCAATGATTTCTTGGGTCTGAAGTATACAATTATGCCTTCTGGAAGTATCTAATGGGTATAACTCGTCTTGCCACACCGAAGTGCACTCCCCCCGAGTACTCGTATACCGAGGCACGGATTGTCGTATCCTTATTAAGTTAATCTCAATTTGGTTCCCCGAGTTGACCAAAACCGGGCCAGTTCTTCGAGGTGATCTAAATCGGGCGAAGAAGTCCATATAAACTACTCCCCCCTACTCCGTATTTATAAAATGAACTTGTTACTTCTTTTCGTTTTAGAATACGGAGTACAAAAACTTTAGTCATTTCACCTTCCTTATACACGTGTCATGTTTGTACTGATGGTCTTCGACGGCGTGTATAAACGATTGGCATGCCTGATATCATTATTACAGCACCTCAACGGGTGCTTTTGTTGGGATCGAGGCATCCGAGTCGAATCTCAACGCTCGTTTGAGTGGTCGAGATTAATTGTTAACCTTCTCCTTCTTCTATAAATACTTCCTCCTTGCGAAATTTCAATTTTTTTCTTTCCCTTCCTACGCCTTCCTCTCCATTGCTAATACTCCTGGCGATTTGCTTTTTTGAAGAATTTATTACTATTCCGTGTTTGTTTCCACAGAAAAGGTACGACGACCCTTCCTTCTCCTTTTCATTTTTTCTTTCTGCCATTTATGCATATGTCTTCCCACTCCTCTGAGCCATTTGGGTAAAAACTGCCCCCTTATCATTCTTCCGAGGGGGGCGACGAGGGTTTTACCACCACTATCTCGTCTAACGAGATCTTGCCAGTCCCGTCGTCCTCGGAAGAAGAGTCGCGGTTCTCCTCATCTCGAAAAATTCGAAGTGATGTCAGTAAGAAAAAATCTATGGAGGCTATACGGGCTCCTGCTAGCAGTGGTTCTCCCACCCCGTGGGCGAGACCTCGACGACCAATGGGGAGCTAGTACTCTGAGCGAAATAGATCTTATTAACTTAGCTCACGACATAGGCCTATCTAGCGATATCGAACTAGTCCTCCCATCCAAAAACGACCGACCCCTCAACCCTTGTCCGGGTTGTAGCACCTGGTTCTCAAAGCAGTTTTACTTCAGTTTATATTTCCCTATTTCTCCTTAGTTTTCCGAGATAGCCCAAATCTATAATGTATCTTTAAATCAATTCCATCATCATGCCATAATCATCATGACTGGCTTTCGCATGCTTTGTGCTTGGACGGGCATTATCCCTACCCCAACTCGCTTTAGGAGCGTTATGGTTATAAAGAACTCCAGCCTTTTCCATGTTTCGATCTCGGCTCGCCCGAGCTACAAAGTTTTGATGCCACTGAACAAAACAGACGGGTGACAAGGTCATTACTTTTTTGTTAGGGATCCCGTCGATGCCCCTTACCTGCGTCATTGGGTCGCCACTCTTCCCGAGAAGAGGAAAAGTAAACACCCTGTTGACGATTGGCTATTGAAAATGATTACCCATTTTCAACCGAGCTATGGCCTCCCTGATACTCTTACGATTTTTCCGCCGATACTTCGCCATTTCTATTTTCATGACAACGAGACGCACCCGTTAAATCGGGCAGATATAAGTATGTATAGGCATTACTATACTTGTTATCATATTTTTTTTTTCTTATCTGAATATGCCTTCTTTTTTACCTATATTCTATCGTGCTGACTACTTTGCTGATCATCTTACCTCTGATTGACAGATTTAAGGATGAAGAGGATGTTTAGAGCTAATAAGCATGTAACTCGTCCTACCGAACAAGAGTCGGGCTTTCATTCTTCCGACTTCCAACGCCCTTTAGCTGCCGATTTTGGGAAGAAGGCATCAGAGGAGGCTGTTACCAAGCCAAGGCCCCCAAGAAAACTTCGGAGTCGTTCGTCCACGAGCTGGTGTCCCAATAGACGACTCGTTCCTTCCCACTCCCCCTTCAACTGCTTTGGTGGTAACCTCCCCTCCACCACCACTCGCTACTGACGAGGTTTTGGAAAGAGGTCCTTCCCCAAAGAAATGGAGAACCGAGCAGGCTCTCGGCCCGGTTGGTCCTCATCCCCTTCCTGACTTCGCCCTACATCTGTGTCAGAACGCCGAGAACGCGATTGCCGCGTGTGGGGCCATCGCGTTTCCCCGAGACGTGGCATTTTATCGCCAGATGAACAAAGGCGATCGCCTGGAACTACTCATGCATAATATAAGGTAACCCATATTTCCTGACTTCGTATGTTACGTTTTATTATGTAATACCTTGCACTTAATTTAATTCAACTTTTCCCCTTTTTTTATAGCAATTTGCCATAGCCTTTTCTGTTCCCTTGGATTGGGACGACGTCTCGCGTGAGGCTTATGAAAACCAGAAGGAGACCGTCCAACTCCAAATGGAGGTCCGAGCTTTGAAAAAGATCCTGGCACTGGGCGAGTCCTCGAAGATGGCATTGTTTGCTGATGTAAAGCGAGAGTATGAAGAGAAGAAGATCCTTCAAGCAGAGAAAGACTCGTTGTCGGCTCAGAATGCCGAGCTAGAGAAGAAGCTGAAAGTGCTTATTAACGAGCTATTCGAGGCGGGATTGCAGGCGTCGTCCAATTTCAATGAGGGCGTGAAAGAGGGGCATCGACTTTTTCCAGAGTCATCCGAGGGCTTCCAATTCATATAAGAGTCCATGCGGCGGTTCTTTTATCGCCTCTGGCGTTCCACCACTTTCACCCGGGAGGCTTCCAACCTAGCTCGCTACTTCTTTTCCTCCGCTGTTGTCGCTGTTCAGAAACGGTTGGCTGGGGCTGGGATAGACTTCTCGTTAGACGAGGAAGGATGAGGACCCGGAGCCAGAATGGTGGAGGCAAATTTATCAAGAGTTGGTGGATGACTTTTCCCGCCATGGGACCTCCTCGGTTGTAATCTCCAACTATGTTGGGGACGTTGAAATTGCCGAAGCGGCGACCAATCTCATCGAGCCGAGATCCGATCCTCCTCTGACCTTGTCGTCGACGCCAGAGAACTTAGCGATGGCTGTGGAGGGAGCAGTTGTACATGCTGCTACTACCGAGGCGAGCTGCGGGACTCCGACGACCGTGGATGCCGTCATTTAGTTCTCTTTTGTCGGATTGTGTATTTGTATCGAACAAATTTCTGTATAATGTACTTCCATTATTTTCATCAAACATTTTGCTTCGCTCGTCGTTTATTGTATGTTTTATTTGTATCCGTGTTAAGGGATTATTTTACTTTGAAATGTTCTTCTCTCTTCATAGAATACTTCGTTTTCAATTTACCTCGCATGGAATACCTCAAGGGTATTTATCTTGCGGCGCTGATTTCCTTCAAATATGAATTCTAGCTAAAACTTAGAATAATTATCTCGCATAAATCCACAATACACTTCCTCCAGGTCCGAAATGACTTATGGATGTACTTCGGTTAATTTTCCAAGAATGCATTCATTTTCTTTCAACTTCAGATTGACTACCTAGTTTATTTGTTAGCAACTTATTCCTGTCGTGTGTTTTAGCTTGTTCCTTCACCTTGGGCCATCGACTCGTCTTTGTAGTTCGGTGATATCAACTTATTCTCTCGACTTGTTTTAATGATTCATTCACTTGGCTCAGTGTAGTGACTCGTTTGTTCAGCTCGATTTAACGACTCATTTATTCAGCTCGATTTAACGACTCATTTATTCAGCTCGATCTAACGACTCTTCTATTCAGCTCGATTTAACGACTCATTCGTTTAGCTCGATTTAACGACTCATTTGTTCAGCTTGATTTAACAACTCGTTTATTCCGCTCGATTTAACGACTCATTTCTTTAGTTCGATTTAACGAGTCATTTGTTCAGCTCGATTTAACGACTCGTTTATTTAGCTCGATTTAACGACTCATTTGTTCAGCTCGATTTAACGACTCGTTTATTCAGCTCGATTTAACGACTCATTTATTTAGCTCGATCTAACGACTCGTCTACTCAGCTCGATTTAACGATATGCTTGGCTAAGGAATGAACACTGGGGTTTTTTATAACGTGGAAACCCTCCCAAATTGGAAGAGAAAAAACTACGGGGCCTAACCCAGCTCGAAAAGGTATTCTTTATTAACTTTTCTTGTTGCATACTTCTGTCATCTCTCAGTCTTTCTCGTTTCTCTCTTTTTTTTTTTTTTTTTTTTTTTTTACGCGAAGAAACGCCTTAGGTGTGCTATGTTCCATGCTCGTGGCAATGCCTTCCCATCCATGGTCACCAGCTCGTATCCTCTACCGGCCAAACATTTTGCTAATGTGTACGGCCCCTCCCAATTTGCTTCTAACTTGCCTGTCCCTTTGACGGCGTCCGCTTGTCGAAATACTAGACCACCGACATGGAAACTCTGAGGTTTTACCCCTCCATCGTACTTAGCTTTGATTAGATTTTTGCTCTGCTTCATATTCAAATAGGTCGCCTCTCGTGAATCAAAGACCTCGTTCAATTGCTCCCTCGGGGCCTCGTCATTTGTTTTTTCATCGAAATTTGCTGTGCGGAGTGTCTCCATTCCCACCTCGGTCGGGATGACCGCCTCGGTCCCGTATGTCAAAATGGATGGCGTTCTCCTGTGGCGGTCTTAGTTGTTGTTCGGTAGGACCATAGGACTGAGGGCACTTCATCGACCCAAATTCCTCTCAATTCATCTATTCGCTTCTTGAGTCCATTTACTATGATTTTGTTCGTGACTTCCACATGTCTGTTGGCTTGTGGGTGTGATACTGCCACAAACTTTTGCTTAATCTTCATTTCTTCGCACCAAGCTCGGACCTTCTTACCATTAAATTGGGTGCCATTATCTGAAACGATACTGTGAGGTAACCCAAAATGGCAACAGATGTTTTTACATATGAAGTGCATGACTTCATCTTCTGTTTTCTTCGATAGGGCTTCCGCCTCTACCCACTTAGTGAAATAGTCGATTGCTATAATGAAAAACTTATTTCGCCCGGTGGTCTGTGGAAAAGCTCCTACCAGGTCAATACCCCATTGTGCAAAAGGGAACGAGCCACTCATGATAGTCATCTATTCGCCCGATTTGTGTATGAGAGGTGCAAACCCTTGGCACTGCTCGCATTTTCTAACGTAATGGTGTGCATCTTGCTTCATGCCAGGCCAATAATAACCAGCTCGATGTAACTTCTGCATAAGCGTTTGAGCTCCTGCATGTTCTCCGCATCCCCCCCTGTGCACTTCGTTAAGCACATACTCTACTTCATTTTTTCCCAGACAATGGGTGTCCACCGTTGTGAAGTTTCTTTTGTACAATATTCCATCTCGAACATAGAAATGTCGCACCTTGTATGCCATGCGATTTCGCTCTCTTGTTCGGCTGGCCCTTTCCCCCTTAAAATAACCGAACAACGGGGTCCTCCAATCGTTGTCATTCTTCTCTATTACCATCACTCTTTGAGCTGGCGTAGGCGCTATTAAGATGGATATTTTCATTTCGATGCAATCCGTAACTGAGGATCCTATTTTTGCTACAAAATTGGCTCGTTTATTGTCACTTCTCGGTACTTGGCGGATAGTGCACACTTTGGAAGTATCTTTTACTACTCCAGAATTAGCGACATATTTATGCATTCTATCATTCTTTATCTCGTAATCTCCCTTCAATTGGTGTATAACGAGTTGTGAGTCGGAACTTACTTGTAATACCCTGGCAACAAGTTCTTGGGGTGATCTCCATACCTCGAATAACGGCTTCATATTCCGCCTCATTATTGGAAACTCGTGGTAATTTTATGGCGCACTCAAGTTCGTCTATGATTGGATCTATAATTATGACTCCGGCTCATGCTCCTACTATTGTAGAGGACCTATCTACATAAGCCTTCCATTCTTTTTCCATAGGTATTCGAGTGGTCTCTCTAACAAAATCGAGCAATGCTTCTCCCTTGACCGAGGTACGGGACTAGTACTGGACCTCGTATTGTCCTAACTCGACCGCCCATCTGATAATTCTTTCTGAAGCTTCCGGCTGGCCCATCGTCTGGCGTAGTGGTAAACTTGTGCGGATCATGATGGTGTGCGAGAGGAAGTATGGCCGGAGACGTCGTGTGGTGATGACTAGGGCGTAGGCGATTTTTTCTACTTCAGAATACCTCGTTTCTGCACTTTGCTGATATAATAAACCGACAATTTTCTTTTCTCCGTTTCTTTGAAAAGGACCGAACTAACAACATCATCCCCACGGAGAGGTATACAAAGAGTATTTCACCTCGTTCTGGTTAAAATGGGAAACTTACATAGCGACGCCTTGAGGGCCTCAAAGGCGAGCTGGCATTCCGAGGTCCACTCAAATTGTGTTTTTATTCTCAGAACCTTAAAGAAAGGCACGCTTTTATCAGCCATGCGTGAGACGAAACGAGCTAACGCCACAATATTCCCTGCGAGTGATTCTACTTTTCTGGATTCAACTTCATGCCAAAAAGACGAAGTGTGGCGAAGGTCTCAGAGAGATCAGCGAGATGCGTCGATCGCTTTCTACTCTTTACGAGCATGTCATCCATATATGCTTCTATGGTTCATCCGAGTTGGGCCGTAAAAATTTTATCCATTAGTCGCTGATAGGTGGCGTCTGCATTTTTTAAGTCGAACGGCATTACTACTAACAATAGGTGCCGGTCGTCGAGACAAAGCTTACAACAGGCTGGTCCCTAGGGTCTAGTGGGATCTGATGGTACCCTTGGGAGGCGTCCATCATACTGAGGAGCTCGCAACCAGTTAGAATCTACGAGTGGATCGATGCGAGGTAATGGATAATCATCCTTGGGGCAAGCTTTATTCAGATCCCGGAAGTCAATGCACATCTGCCACTTACCACTTGCCTTCTTGACCAATACTGCATTGGATAACCTCGTCGGAAATTGAATTTCCCAGATATGCCCGATATTTAGAAGCCGTTGGACTTCTTCTTCTATGATTTCATCTTTCTTGATCCCGAAATGACGTCTCTTCTTCTTTATTGGCTTACATTCGGGTTTGAGATTTAACCTATGAGTTGCGATATGGGGCGCAATACCGACCAGATCACGCGGTTGCCATGCGAAGACGTCCAAGTTGGACCTTAATAAAGCAATCAGTTTTTCTTGAAGAGCGGGTTCCAGCTCTTTGCTTATTTTAGATTGTTTGTATTCTCCCGGAACTAAGTAAATTGTCATCAACTCGTCCATCGGTTGTACGTGTATGACTTTTTCTTCGGGATCAATCCTAGGTCGCTTCTCATCCCCGATGTCCTCGCGCATGAGGGTGTCACGCCTACTTTTTTCTGTTATCTTTACCACCTCGATGTAGCAAGACCTAGACTGGCTTTGATCACCTTTCACCTCGCCGATAATACCATTAGCAGGAAATTTAAGCTTTTGGTGGATGGTCGAGGAGATAGCTCGGAAAATGTGCATCATAGGTCGCCCTATGAATATATTATACGAGGTAGGTGAGCCTTCCACAATTATAAAATTAACGGTTTGTGTTCGAGTGTTTGGTATGGTGTCTATAGTAACTGGCACCTTAACCTGCCTGATTGGTACAAGGAAACCACCTGTGAATACATATATCGGGGTAGTAACCGGGAACACCGGGAGGTCAAGTTTCATTTGCTGAAAAGAAGCGTAAGAGAGAACGTCAATAGAACTGCCCGTGTCAACAAATGCCCGGGCTACGTCGTATCCACCCACATTGATCGTGATGATGAATGGGTCACAATGCAAGTCGTTAATATCCACAGCATCCTTTGGTCCGAACGAAATGGGAGGGTACTTGTTGCACCTGTCTTCGGATACGTGACACACTTCATGACCATTCTTAATGCTACCGAGGTGACGCATTCTTGCCCGATATGTGTCTCCTCCTGTGGGCCTGCTTGATATCAATTGGATGATCCCCGCTTCGGCGTTGGTGGAGGAGGGGGCACTCGTGCCGGGTTTCTGAATTGAGCTTACCATTTTTGTACACACGGGGGTTCTATTTTTACGAAATCTCCTATCTTGTTGTCTCTGATGAGTCGTCCCATTTCGTCCTTCAGATGCGAGCATTCGTCAGTGGTATGACCGTACTCATTATGAAAGCGACAAAAAGTGCCTAGTGCGGGATTTTGGCGGGGTTCTTCTCGAGCGAAACAAGGCCACCGCAGGTCAGATCATTTTTCAATGGTGCATAAAATACTAGAGAGGGGGGCGGTGAGGGGCTGATACGACTATGGCGAGTTCCTTTGGTTTCTTCAACTCGCTGGGTTGGAGCAACATCTTTTTGAGGCAATACGATATCTTTACCTTTCAGCCCTTCATTCGGTTTTGATATCATAATGTGATTGGATTCTTCTATCTTCTGCTATCGGGCCTCTTCTAGATTGATGAACCTGGCGGCTCGACTTAGCAAGTCATCAAAATCAGGTGATGGTTTGAGCGCCAAAGCTCGGAAAAACTCATCATCCCTTAATCCCTGGGATAATGCGGCCATTAATACTCCGTCACTCGTTAAGGGGACCTCCAAGGTAGCCGACGTGAAGCGCTTGGTGTAATTTTGTAGGCTCTCTCTCTCCTTATGTCGGATGTTGAATAAGGACAACGAAGTCTTCTTACACTTCTTGGAACTAGCGAACTGGTTCATAAAAGCAAATTGACTGTAAGAATGTATACTTCCTTGCGGCAACAAGCCAAACCAAGCCTGGGCCGGCCCTGTTAGGGTAGTAACGAAAGCTCGGCATCTCACCCCCTCTGTGAGTTGGTGAAGGGAGGTCATTTTGTTGAATCTACTCAGGTGTTCAGCTGGATCCGAGGTACCATTAAATTCAAATGGGATAGGTCGATAATTTGGGGGTATTGGATCGTCATCGATGTATTTGGCAAAAGGGCTGATTGCCCCGAGGACACGTTTCACCCTGTGTCGTAGTGCTTTTAGTTCGTTTATGTCCCTCCGCAAACTATCAACCTCAGTTCGTACGTCTTGACTCCCTCATTCTTTACTCGCCGAGTAGCTGTCGCATTCATTCTCAGCCCGCCCCTCATGCG
This sequence comes from Erythranthe guttata, assembly GCF_056151865.1. Classification (NCBI taxonomy): domain Eukaryota; kingdom Viridiplantae; phylum Streptophyta; class Magnoliopsida; order Lamiales; family Phrymaceae; genus Erythranthe; species Erythranthe guttata. Next base: position 14,996,544 of record NC_142536.1, on the reverse strand, counting down.
CATTTCGCTTGAGATCTCTCTTCAGCCTGTTCTCCTGGGGAGGCGGTTGTGAATAATATTTTTTTATGGCTGCAGTGATCATCACCTCAACCTCCTCCTTATTATACACGCGCCCAGTCGCGGGAGGTGGGGTGGATGGCGTTTATGGCCCTTTAGAAACGTACTCGGGTTGCAAGAACTCGAAAGAGTGACAATCAGAGAAACGAGGGGGATGACTTCCTTTACCAAGGGTGAGCATGCTCCCGCTCGGCCTATCGATCGGGGTCCGCGGTGGTTCAGTAGGGGACGGTCCTTCACGTGCTGCCATGTCTAGCTCATTTTTCAGGTTTCGGGCGGTGATGTCTTCATTCTCCATTTTCTGTACGTCTTAGCTTAGATCCGGTCCTCCCGGGGCAGATAAGAGTTTTTTTCCCGGAGTTTGTTTCACCAAGGAACAGTCCCTTTCCCACAGACGGCGCCAATTGATTTGTCGGTTGCAGCCACTTTCGGAAAACGACAGCAGATCTTCCCTGAGAGATGCCTGAGAAAATGAGCTCACCAGAAAGTTCGGCCCGCGGGGTACCTACAATGCCGGGAGAGGGTTCCCGTCGGAGAAGCTCCGACGGTCAAGTCAGTTAAAAGGGGGTATGATGAAAGATCAAATGTATATATTTTCTAGATTTATTATCTTGTGTACCCATAAGGATAAAAAAGACCCCATTTTATAGATGAGAATCCCCCATGCCTTGGGCCTGAAGTTTACAATTGGGCCTTCTGGAAGTATCTAATGGGTATAACTCGTCTTGCCACACCGAAGTGCACTCCCCCCCGAGTACTCGAATACCGAGGCACGGATTGTCGATTTGGTTTCCCTAGTTTACCAAAACCGGGCCGGTTCTCCGAGGTGATTTTAACCGGGTGAAGTAGTCCATATCAGCTGCACACTTAGCTTCTCAATAGATCATGGCCACTGATCTATTTTACAATACATGATTGTGATCAAGCATAACAAATCTCCACCTTCATCGCAGATCCTTGCACTTCACTGAACATTTATGCTCATAGAACTTTGTCCCCTTGCTTCACCATTACTAAGTTCATGCAATGAGCAAACTTAGATAACGGTAAAGACTTTGTCAGTATATCAGCTGGGTTGTCTTCAGTAGAGATCTTTTCAACTCCTACTCCTCCTTTAGATATCATGTCTCTTACAAACTGAAGACTCATATCTATAAGTTTTGATCTCTCATGAAAAAAAACCAAAATTGGGGCCACTGTGAGTCCATGTCCCAGCCCCGTGTAAGTACCGTCAATGGTACCTGTTGAGTGTAGATTTTACGCTCAATACGTTTACTTTACGTGGATCTTTTGTTTAGATTTAATTATATTTGTGTTTTAATTGATTGATTTTGTGTTTATAGGTGAAAACGAGAATTAGGTGTCCATGAACGAAAAAAGATCAAAAAGAAAGGAAAAAGTTGCAAATAATGAAATAAATCAAATTGGAAGAAGGAATCTCGCCACAGCTTTGGGAGTGTCCACCATTTCGAGCATATCTCTCTCATAAGAGCTCCAAATCAGCTGATTTTTAGCGGCATTGGAAAGCTAATTTCAAGGGCTACAATTCTTATTTACAAAACATTCCAAAATTCGGGCTCCAACATGGCGAAAATCGAAGAACAAATCCTGATGGGGGAAAGTGGCGGAAATTGATTCCTATTAGGTTTCCACTACTTCCTTATCAAGAAAAGCAACAAGTCTCTACACCATAAGCACTAAATTGTACACCACAAATCGCGAGGAACGAAGATCAACGAAGACTCAAGCATAGTTTTTCTTATTTTTATTTATTTTATTTTTTTATCATAAGAATCACGAGTAGCTAAGTTCTTATTTCTAGGATTTTATTTGGAACCCTATGTGGGATTTATGAACCCTTTTCTATGATTTTATGCAAGTTTTAATTCCGAATTATTTCTTCTACTTGTTTTATTAAGTTCATGAAACTGGCCACTTTATGCGCTTTTATGTTATTGTTAATAGCATGAATCGGAAGATCGGGTTAATAATTAGAACTGTAGTAGAAGAGCCTTTTGTGGTATTAACATAGGAATATAGTTAATCTCTTAGGTAGCCATTTTTGAGATTTGTGTTTAATGTTGTGTTCTAGAATTAATTGCATAGGAATACAGTAATTGAATCTAGAGTATTAGAATCGTAATACACGCGGAAGCGGCTTATAATTAATTTAGCATCTCAGGTTAATAATCCGGGTTAATTGCTTGCATAATTAAAGGAATTGGGGGAGTAATAATCACATAGGGGGAAGAATAAAATCATAGGCTTGTCTACTTTGATTAATCTTCGTGTTTAAATTGCTTCCTTGTTTTTGCCTTTTTAATTTGCTTAATTAATTTAATTTAATTTAGTTAATTCTCTCAAAATTCGACTGTGTAGGGTGGACTTAATAATAATTGGTAGGATTTAGCGTATAGGATTAAGTAATTAAATATTCTCTGTGGGTTCGATATCCGGACTTAATTGTCCACTATATTACTTGTACGATACGTGCACTTGCGTGTAAGTATTACAATCAACAAGTTTTTGGCAAAGCCAGGATTTTATCACCGAATGAGGCCGAACATACATTAAAAAATAACGTAAAAATATTAATGAAAACAATTATTGTTTTAAGAGCGACGAGTGTAAAATTTTGTTATATTAAGAAATTTTAGGATTTTGTTTTGTTCTTTTTTGACAAAATCAAAAGACAGAAAAATAGAAAAAGAAAAGAAAAACTTTTAGGACTTTTTTTTTAATTAAATTGAATTTTGAGTGAACTAATAAAACATAAAGGTATAATATAGTGGAATGTTTTTCAAAATATAGTGGACTCGTCCCGGTTTCGAGTCATAATTCGTAACTTTCTTATACAACTTGTTACACTCTTTTATTATTTTTCTTTGTTCTCTTCAATTATAAATGATTAATTTTATTTTAAAAATAAAACTTTTTTTTTTTAATTATAGGAGAACAATACAAAACAATAAATAAAATTTTGTTCGTTTGGAAATTTCCCGAAAAGTTAAAACGGAAGTCGTGAACTGCTATTTGGGAAATTGGTTGAAGAGAAAGGAGCTTTCAAGCCACGTACGCGCCGGCTATTCTTGAGGCATCTGGTCGTAAGTGTCCCGGTGTAAGATATCACATAGTTCGAAGTGGTTCCCCTACCCTACAGTGGCTTCCCAAGTGAAGGGTACCACCCTCGCCTAACATTCTTGAGCAAATTAATGAAGAGGATAATTTGTTTTTTGCTCTCCCCCTCTTTCTTATTTCAGTTTTGTTATAACATGGGCTTTGGGCGTTTTTCGGCCGGTTTAACCGGATTCTCTCTTGTTCCCTACATATTGACTCGGTTTCTTTTTTAGCTCTCTCGGTTTTAGCGATGGATTGGACCGGGACGGTGGAAAGTTCGTGGTTGAACCCGGTCGTACCGACCTGGCATGAATAGATAAGACAAAATCGTTTAAAATTGTTTATGCGTGTTAATATTAACTAAAGTTCATCGAAAAAAAATATTAGTGTCTTAAAATATATTGACATATTGCAAATATAAGTTATTATTTGAATAATAATGTTCAAATCAAAAATGCAAAATGAAAAGCACATAAAATTCTTAACAAAGCAGGTGCAAGGAATGTGAAATAAATTTTTAGTAATTTAAAAAGAAAAGTCATATATAAATTTAATAAGGGTGAATGGGAAAAAGGCCCATCACATTGAACTTAAATGCACATTGGTCCACAAAAAAAACAGTCTCTCAAATAAACTCATCCCCATGTCTTTAGTCTAAAATACCCTCCACCTCCATAATATAATTCATATCAATTCCTTTCATTATGCTCTAACTTCCTTAATATTACACATTGACCCCGGATTTAAACAAATATATTACATTAACACCCAAAATAATAATTTTTTGAAAAAATATTTTTTTATTCAGAAAATAATTTTTTTCTGAAATTTTTTTTCCGGCCAGATTCCGGCGTTGACCGCCGGAGACCGACGGTCTCTTTCTTTCTTTTTTTTCTGAAATTTTTTTCCGGCCGGTCAACCACCGTTAACCGCCGGTCTCCGACGTTGATTTTTTTTTTCGAAATTTTTTTTTCGTAGAAAAAAATATTTTAATTAATATTACTGTCTTGGATACTAAATTACTGTCTCAGACAGTAATATTACTGTTTGGGACAGTAATATTATGAATGCTATTTTCCCGAACAGTAATATTATTAATATTACTGTTTCAGACAGTTAAATTACTGTTGCAGACAGTAATTTAGCAGCCAAGACAGTAATATAAATTAAAATAATTTTTTTTAAGAAAAAAAAATAATTAAAAAAAAAATCAATTAACAGTTAAATTACTGTCTCCGGCAGTTAAATAATTGATGGAGACAGTAATTTAACAGCCAAGACAATAATATTAATTAAAAATATTTTTTTTTTAAAAAAATTCAAAAAAAAAAAGTCAACGCCGGAGACCGGCGGTCTCCGGTGGTGGCGGGTTAAAATTGGTTAATTGATGAAATTGGGCTAAATTTGGGTGGAAATCATGAAATTAAAGTTGAACTGGGTTTCAATTAATTGGGAGTAATTTTGGTATATATAAAAGGTTTTTCCTTATTTGCAAATAAGTTTGAATGAGCAGAATTTATTTGAAAGACAAAAAAGTTAGATGTCCTCTTTTAATTAAGTGCCCTTGTCATTGGCGTGTTTGCCATATACCCATTTAATAAACCAATTTGATTATTTATCATAAAATAAAGTCAAAGTCTTCTTGTACCGGTCAAAGTCTTCTTGGCAAGTTAAGCAAACCATCTTGTCGTTTTGAGAGACATTAAAGAGGGGTAGGCAAGTTGACAAGGAAGATGTTAAATATCCGTTGAAGTTTAAAACTATTTATAATATTAAAATAATGCTCCTGAGTCCTGTCAATTATTTGAGGCAACTTGTCGTATCCATAAATTTAGCCATTAAGGCACTTTTCGGATGCATGTACTGGCATATCGGCCGACGTCTTCTATTATTTATTATATTTGGATTTTATTATTTATATGATTAATGATATATAATTATTGGACTAAATCGAATTTAAACATGCAAAAATTTGTTTTTAATTTATTATTATATTTGGTTTTAAACTATTTTATGTGATACAATTACTGAATTACCTATAATTAAATAACATAGGTAGTTGCGGATTTGTTCGACCCTACACCCGGTGATAAATACCGGGTGAGTCTTCTGCTGCCATGTGTCTCTTTTTTATATTTTATAATAAATTCCCCGCTAGGGTTTACCTTTAGGGGTTTTAGAAAAAAAAAAAAAGAACACGTGGCAGCAGAAGACCCACCCGGTATTTATCACCGGGTGTAGGATCGAAGGAACCGGTAGTTGCGTTGTCAACGCTTGCGGACCTATGAAGGGGCGGGTGGGTTGTAGCCCCAAAGATTTTAATTTCTTTTTTTTTTTAGCTATTTTGTAAATATATGTTTAACTCTTTAAAAAATTAAATTACACACACATATATATAATATAAAATGGTGAAAACTAGCACTATTTTTAATAAAATATTATAAATATGTACTTATTTTTTATTCTTTTATTAATACCTTTAAAAAATAATATGGGACGGTGTTTTGAAACCATTAAGATATTAAATATAATACATCATTAGAATGATTTGGATCAATTATTTTTTTTTCCTGATGCTTGAAATATGATAAGATAATAATATGTACTATTTGAATTAAAACTTAACAATATAAACTTCTTTTTGCAGTGTTTTGTGAACCTAAATTTTTTTTCAAGTCGCTGTCCCGAACCCTGAAAACCTGCTCCCCTAACTTTTGATCCTGGTCCGCCCCTGGTTGTCAACATGATAAGTCTAAGGAGTAAACTGCAAAAAGTACCCATGTCTAATCTCTAAATAGCGAAAACTCCCCTATGATAAATAAACTAGCAAACAACACCCTGTGAAATTATTTAAATAGCACACTCGACTCATTTCTCATTTGAGTCTTGACTTCATATAAAAAGACACAAATACCCCCGGAATTTTGCAATAAATAAATTCTTATTTTTTTTAAATATTTATATTATTTTATTTTTGTTATATCTTAATTATAAAGGTACAATGGGTCTATAATTTATATTTATTTTTATGATCACATAATTTTTGTATATATTTTAAATTATCGCTACATTAAAAGAATACTTAAATTCCATTATTATGTATTTAAAAAAATCTATACTTAATTTGATTAACAACTTTTTAATAATTTTTTAATTTAATTATTTACTATTTTTTAACAATATTTTGATTTCTAAACAATCAAATTAAAACCGAAATATATATACATATAGTATATATACATTATAAATACATTTTTAGGGTCAATTTCGTCATTTCACGTCCAAAAACCAACTACTAGTCGCGCAACCCGCGAGTGAGCCACACTTAAGTCAACCCGGGGGGTTTTGCTAGTTTATTTATCACAGGGGTGGTTTTGCTATTTGGAAATTACACAGGGGTACTTTTTGCAGTTTACTCTAAGTCTAAGCATGTTCATAACTTTTCATTGTTTATGATATAGGATGCTTACTTTGTTAAAATTATAGGATCGTATAATATATATTTAGAGAACATAGAAATTGAATATATTTAAAAATGAATATAGTTTGTCTACGTTAATTATATTGGATATTGTCATAGATTTTATGATAATGTAATTAATTATGAGAAAAAAAATTATCGAATATTGTTCCCCTTAGAACAAAATTAATTATACATATTATCTAGATAAATCTGGCATGGATAATTTGAAATAAATTATAGTGATACATCATTTTATCCATGTGGTGGAAAATGGATATAATAGAATAAATTGATTTAAAATTAACTGATAGTCCCATGATTTATAATTACAGAACATAAAAATTGAGCATGGTAATTAATTTTTCATAGATTCCTTCATTAAAAATATTTTAAATATTAAGCGTTATGGGGAGTTTATTACGTATAAATCTCAAGGTCTCCATCATAAATTTTTAACATGAATTAATTAATTGTAAGAAATAAGATTTATCGGATTTCATTCCCCTTTCGTGCATAATTATTTATAAATATTATCTAGAAAATTTAAGAATCTACTAACGGATAATCTTAGATTAATTGTAGTGATATGTTTTTTCCATTCGTGATGAAGGATATCACAAAGTAATTAATTTAAAAATGATTTGATAGTTATACACTTAACAATAAACTATAGTTATACTTCCCTTCGAAGTCACTGTTGTATTAATGAAATATTGAGATGTCTAGCCTCTTGATGTAGCATTTTAAAACTGCATCACTATTCTTCAAAAACAGTCAAATATGTTTGTTCATGCACAAAGCAAATATGCAATCTTCCTAGCATATTCAGCTATCTTATCTTATCCAAGATTTATGTCATGACCTAGAAAATTTGGGGTATCTTACAAGAGAATTATTGGTGAATTGTGCTTAAAGGATTAAAGTGGATGAAGAATTTAAGGTGCACAACCAAGTACTTCTATCACTCTCCATTAGGGATTATAAAGATGAAGTTCTTTGTGAGGTGGTTCCAATTGTGCTTGCAAATCGTATTAACAAGTCAAGATATTTTGTAGAGGTGAAATGAAGTATAAAAAATACAAAAAATATTATAAAAAAAAGTCAACCCTTACAAAAACAAAAAAATTTAAAAAAATTAAGTCAAAATTGATTTTTTTGTGGTCAAAATTCATGAAATTACAGTTAAATTGTGTTACAATTAGGGATTGAGTTTAAAGGATTGAGGGTAGTTTTAATTTTTTCTTTTCTTTTCTTAATTTTTTTTCTTCCGGATTTTTTCGCCGGTTTCCGGCGTTGACTTTTTCGAAAAAAAATTTTCTTCCTTCTTTTCTTTCTTTCTGTAACTTTTTTTTTTTCGTTTAAACAACAATATTGCTGTGATTGACAATAATATTAACTATATTACTGTTAAACACAGTAAAATTAACTAAACTACAGTTTAACACAGTAATATTGCTATACTAATCTCTAGCGCAGTAATATTAACAGAACAAAATTCATTATTATTGTGTAATAGAGTAATATTACTATGTTGACCGTTCAACAAATGTAAACATAATAAAAAACCAAAAGAATTAATATTACTGTGAGTGATAGTAATACTATTATAACACCAGTAATATTACCGTCAACCACAGTATATTACAATAATAGAAAGTAATATTATTACGTTACTCCATGAATAACTCAAACAAACAAAAAAACCACAAAATAATAATATTGATGTGGTTGACAGCAATAGTACTATAACAACAGTAATATTACCGTCAACCACAATAATATTATTGTGTTTATAGTAATATTACAAGAATAAACAGTAATATTATTACGTTACTCCGTGAATAACTCAAACAAAACAAAAAACCCAAAAAAATAATAATATTGATGTTGTTGACAGTAATATTATTGTGTTTACAGTTATTTTACTGTCAACGACAGTAATATAATTACGTTGACTTGTCAACAAATCAAACAAAATAAAAAAAAAAAAAAAAAAAAAAAAAATTATAATATGACATCAATTTAATGTCAACCGCACCACAATTACATAAATGTGTTGTCAACGGCAGTACAATTACGTTAATTAACTGTCATTACAGTATAATTACGTTAATTTACTGTTAGTGACAACACAGTTACGGTCAACGTTTAGCGGATGACGTAAAAAAAAAAAAAAACCTCCAAAAAACACTAAAAAAAGTCAACACCGGATACCGCCGGTCAACGCTGGAAACCGGCGAAAAATTTCCGGAAGAAGAGGGAAAAAAAATCGAAAAGTCAACGCCGGAGACCGACGTTGACCGCCGGAATCCGGTGGCAAAAAAAAATTGAAAAAAAAAGTTTTTGAAAAAAAAAAAGTCAAAATTGAATTTTTGTGGTCAAAATTGGATTTTTGTGGACAAAATTGATTAAATTGAGGTTACAATTAAAAATTGGGGATAAAGGGTTAGGGGTAATATTGACATATACATGAATGTTTCATTTATTTATAATAAATATTAAAGGGATGAACTTATTGGTGAAAGAGATATAACACCTAAACCTAGAATAATAAAGATGTTTGGTTGGAGACTTATGCACAAAAACCGATAATAATAAAGATGGTCCCAACATAGTGAATGATCACTATAGTTTTGGTCCTCTATATTGACCTATTTATGAATTTAGTCATCTAACTTGTCATGTTTTAGTTTTACATGCAATAACTTTGCAAATATAGTATTTTTAGTCCTATTTTGCATGACTTTTAATTTTATGACTCGACAAATAAACTTGACGAATTTTCCTTATATGGATACTTGGAAATTTATAAATTCAACATCTAACTTACCATTTGTAGAATTTTAATTATGTGAGACGACACATTTATAAACCAACAAAATTAAAGGAGCCCTTATAATTTTTAAGAGTCCATATAAATAAATTTCTACGAGTTTAATTATTAGGTACATCATTAAACGACTGCTAAAATTCAAATTTCGAGAGAAATGGGACTGAAAATACTAATTTTGAATGATTATTGCGTGTAAAAATATGACTAAATCCATAAAAAGACCAAGATAGATGGGACCAAAATTACAATTTTCGGGAGACAGCTTGAATCATCTTACACGTCAGTGACGTCAATAACAATTATTTTACACGTCAGTGACGTCAGTAACAATTTGCTCTAGAATCCACGGTCACTAATAAGTCGTAATTATACACCCCTCTCTCTCTCTCTACATGTACATACGTTCGTCTCTGGTCGTCACACTACATTTCCATTTATTTCCATCGAGCACTTAGAAATCGAAGGAACTAATTAGATCGTCGTTGAAAGAGAAACATCGTCAATTCGTCATACACACACACACACATACATATATATATATATATATATATATATATATATATATATATATATAGAGAGAGAGAGAGAGAGAGAGAGAGAGATGAGTTGAAATATATAGATAATGGCGGATGCAGCGGTGGGATTCCTGCTGGAAAACCTCCAGCAGCTACTGGTTCACCACGTTCAGCTGATCAGAGGCGCGAAGAAAGAGGTCGAGAAGCTGGAGAGCGATCTCCAAGTCTTCAAAGACTTTCTGAATGAGTACTCGAGCAAAAAGCGGAGGAAGGACGACAGTCTGCAGACTGTCGTCCATCAGATCCGCGATGTTGTTTACGAGGCGGAAGTCGACGCCTTCGTGACCCAAGCTGCTGTGGTCAAGTCCTAGAATTACTTCATAAGAGCTTTTAAGAAGCCAGTGAACCTTCACAAAATCGCCAGAAAAGTCAAATCCGTACGAGCCATGGCGACCGAGATTTACGGAGGAAAAAACAGGATTGAGTTCGCCAGCTGCCTCCCTGCTGGAGTTGGAGTGCATGAAGAATCTGAGGTCACTATTTTCTTTCCCTCACTTTATTTTCTTCTTACATTGATTTCCTTTTAAAATTATTTGGGATCCGGGATATCACTGTTGATTCCCCATCTGGCTATGTATGGTCTAGGTGTGCAGTTGCACGCCCTTGATTTCAATTTTCAAACAAATGGTACTGTTTTACATATAGACAAAAAATGCTATTGGTTGAGGTGGCAAAACTCTTCCTCACACATTAATAGGTCCCGGGTTCAATAGCAAATCGTAAATTTTTGGTCCTAGATTCGCCACTGGTGTTGAAGGGTAAATTTTAGTATAAATGTGATCTTCTAGAAAACAAAAAAATTCAAAGATTGATATATCTTTAAAGCTGAAATTCAAAGATTCATACAAAAATTTTGATATTTCTTTGATATGGCCCGCCGGGCCTGCCGGTTAGAGCAAGTGAATATCTGTCATTTGACCAAGTTCGAATTCCCTTGCCGACTGTATATATGTCGAGTTTATTTTATCACACATTGTTAGCCTAATGTGGTTTAGATCTCTCGTATGTTTGCGAGCTATTATAGGAAAGTGTAGATTTACTTAATGGACCTATATATAAAAAAAAACAAGAGATTATAATTAGTCATTCAAGCATTTAATGACTTTTTTATTATTATTTTTAAAATCCTTCGTCTTTTTATGTGGAAAACACCACAACTTTTTTTTAACTTTTTATCTGGGCAACCCTCTTGTATTTTAAAAAATACGCTTACCCTCTCAATTTAACTGTAAAATGAATGGTACGATTCTAACAACTATATAGTAGTAAATCATGTAAAAAGAAGATAAAGGATAGAAAAATGGAACTTTGAAAAATGAAAATCCTTAATTACTTTTTTTTAAGAAGTAATATATTTAATTTTGAAACATATGAAGTAGAGAAAATTCACTTTTACACCCCTGAACTAGAGCCAACACCCCCTAGATTTCAAACCGCACCCAAATGTCCCCCGTCAATTCCTATCTATTCATGATTTGTGTGACGCGTTGGCTTTCTCTAATTTGTTATATTTATATGTATATACTTATAATTTATGATATGATCATAAATTCTACTATTTTAATCACAATTCGTAAAAAAATCAGGACTATATTTTTGACACCTAACAAATTAAAATTTCTTATGCTTAAAAAACAGGTTCCCCTAGTGAGACAACGCAATTTGGTAGGGCTTGAAGATGAGACCAAAACAATAATAGGATATCTGACTGCGGAAACCGAGCAGCTTGATGTGATCTCGATCGTTGGTATGCCTGGTCTTGGCAAGACAACACTGGCTGGTAAGATCTTCCGTGATCCCGCAATCGTTTACCGATTCCACACACGTATATGGGTTTACATATCTCAAGAGTTCACAAAGAAGGATGTCTTTCTTTCCATTCTAAAAGAGTTCACCAAGGTTACCGAGGAAACAAAAACGAAGAGCGATCACGAGTTAGCCATGCTAGTTGCTGCTAAACTAGACGAAGGAAGATTCTTGATCGTAATGGATGACGTGTGGACAGCTGAGGATTGGGATAAACTCAAAATTGCTCTGCCACATACCAATGGCATGGGTAAAGTCTTGATCACCAGTCGTCATGTGGAAGTGGCTCAATGCGCTAACGTCAATAGACCTCCCCACAAGTTGCGTTTCTTGACTCATGCTGAGAGTTGGTTGCTCCTCCGACTGGAGGTTTTCGGTAAACCTGCGTGCCCTCCTGAACTGGAAGATCATGGAAAACTAATCGCCAAGGATTGCAACGGCTTGCCACTTGCAATAGTTGTCATAGGAGGGATTCTCGTCAAAAAGTTTTCGGCATCAAACGAGACAACGTGGAAGAAAGTGTCTGAAAGCGTGAGTACATATCTTATTGAGAAGGATCCGGAGAGACGCATGGAGAAAATTATAGCACTGAGTTATGATAAATTGCCTCATCATTTGAGAGCATGCTATCTCTATCTGGGGATGTTCCCGGAAGACTTTCAAATCCCGGCTTGGAAATTGATCCGCATGTGGATTGCTGAAGGGTTCATACAACAAAGCATTGGAGTAAGCTTGGAGGAAACAGCGGAAGGCTATTTGGAAGATCTTATCAGCAGGAACTTAGTTAGAGTCGACAAGGTTAAATCCGATGGTAAAATCAAAACATGTCGCATTCATGACATGCTCCGTGATTTCTGCATAAATGAAGCTAGAAACGAAAAGGAAAATTTTCTCCAAGAAATAAAGAAAACAAATGAAGGTTTTGCTCCTCCCATTTCTCAGA